>NC_039360.1:153584682-153886230 GCF_003573695.1 Papaver somniferum | reverse complement strand
ACTCTAAGTTTGGGGGTGATTATCATTCTCCATGTGCTTTAACTCTTAGAAATGTCCCTCACTTGGGACTTGACATATGTGCCTCAACCATTTTACAAGATTATCTTCATACACGTTTTCCTGAACCTAGTGATGTCCATAAGGAAGTTCAGTTGTTAGAAACCCATCCTCTGGTTGATGTGGTTTACCCAGGCTATGATACCCATATTGATTTTGTTTTCCCACCAAATATTTTTCTTCCAATTGTGGGAACATTTGAATTTGAAATGTGTCAGTTATTAAGTTTTGAGACTAAACCTAATTAATTTAGGAAATTATGGTCGACACATTTGTTTAAGGAAGACCACCACTCTTATTGTGGTCAGCAGTGTAAGTCAAAGATGATTGACTATAAGGATCCTCAATTATTCAGGTTATTATTATGTTCTTCCAAATTATTATTTGAGTTTTTGCAGACTTTACAACCTGATATTTCGGATCTTACTTATGAGGAGGTGCATCCCATGAAAATATTTTATTTAGACCCCTTTATAGAACCTGAACCTGAACCACATCTAGATGTAGTTGTCTTAAACAGGATACTAGACAAGGGTATGCTTTATTTGTTCATTTTCTTGGCAGGTTGCAGATTCCTTTTATTGGTGGTAGATTTATTTGGTTTTGATGACCCCCATATATTTCGGCTATTGCTTTATGATTTCATAAGGTGACTAATCTTTTAGTCTGGTTGAAGACATTAAACTTAGCACTTCTTGGGAGGTAACCCAGTCTCATGCAAGCACACGGTAATATCTTTCCTTGACTCTTTTGCTTCAAATGGTAACAGTTTCTCCTTGTTCATGCTTTTAATTTCATCTTTAGAACATTGAAGACAATGCTAGATTTAAGTTTGGGGGTATGGGAAAAACTTTTTAGTTGCAATAAATAAACTCCAGAGCCTAGAAATTTATGCCTATTAAGGATGGCACTAACCAATCTAAGTGGATGGAAGCATTTTGGTTGTAGGAGTTGAGGAACCAATCTGATTAGATGGAAACATATAGAAGAGTCTATTCATAAAAGCACAGAGCTCAGGTGTTAGAAAAAAAAACATGGTAGTTTCGCCATATCTCGTGATGGAAACATCGAAAGAATCCTGATCACTTCTTTTTGTTCTTTTTACCATTGCTAGGGTGAAATAGAGTGACTGAGATGAGAAAGAAAAAAAAAGTTAGAAAAAAAAAGAGTTAAAAAAAATAAAAAAAAATGAATGAGACCAGACCACCAGACCAACCGGAATAAATACAATAAAGTCAACCACTGGTACCCTTGTATATGCCAGCTGAGTTGACCTAGAGTTAGGATTATCGACCACTGGTTCCCTTGTATATGCCAGTGTGTTGATATTAGTCCAGACCAGTATCTCAGTCCATTAGGATAGGTTCACCTTAGTCAACATCATCTACGTTTTTCTCTACATCCATCTTCTTAATCTATCCATGTGATTGGTTGACTCCGATTATGATGTCCAGAAACTATCTGAGTAGAGCTGTGTCACTTAGTATGCTTGAGTGCAAACTCGTGTACAACAATTGGAATTTCGCATCAGGTTACTTCCTCCTGTAGTCAATAAGTATGCCAACCAAGGAGATTCTTTAGTGCCTTTCAAGGTTCTGCCTAGATAGCTAGGGTCTGGAGTGTAAAGGTTTTGTGGGTATATCTCTTGTAAGCCCTCCCGAGACTATAACTCGGCCACTAGGGCCACCTAGGTGTTTAAAGGCTTATTGCATACGCTAAATGCAATAGACGATGCCTGCGACAGTGAGTTAGGATTTTATTCTATTTACTCGAGGACGAGCAAATAATAAGTTTGGGGGTATTTGATAGACACATTTATGTGTCTGATATGATCTCAATTCTGTGTAATTATAATGCTTGATTTTGTACTTATTTATTCATTTTATGTCTTTGTAGGTGTTTTTGGAGAAATAAGCTTTTGCGAGAAAATTGGCTCGAAAAGTGGTATTTGTGCTCGTGGGAGAACATTACTATTCGGGCTCTCATTTTGGATAGGGGGCGCCTCTTCTTCTTCACAATTCAAACGAGTTCTTTTTGGCGGGAGTTAATGCAGCAGCGAAGCAACATTTGGAGTTGGATTTCTTGGCTGATTTGGAGAGATTCAACTGCATATTTCTTTTGGGATGGACTTCTTGGAGCACAACAGAGTTGGTACAAGGGATTGGACCAAACGAATTGGGCTATATAAGCCGGGAGAAGCAAACAGAGGCGTCAGAAGTTTATCGGGTTCTGTTGCTGACTAGGCTTAGTTTTAGTCGGAGTTTGACGTGGAGATGGATTGGGATTCAGTTGATTCATCAAAACAGGATTGGTATGTGTCTCAGATTCGCAAAAATAGCAACAAATCTTCGAATCAATCAAAACAGAGGAGGAGAAGATATTACGGGCTTTGGTGGGTTTATATATGGCAGTTACATGATTCTGTTGGGTTTAATTCGAGATAGAATATTGATCTAGCCTATTTGTAGTGTATACGGCTCATCTAAAAGCGTAAAGAAGATTTAGCAGGGAAAGAAATCCCGAGACTTGAGGTGGAGGAAAAATAAGAATAACCGAAGATTTCTTGAGGTTTAATCGACCTGTGGGCTATAAAAGGAGCAGGGATAGGTCAAGGAAGGGTTACGTACACTTTGGGGAAGTTTAGGAGAGAACAGAAAGTTAAAATAACAAGTTGAAGTTCTGTCTCTGCTACTGCAATACCTAGAACACGGAGAACATAAGACGCACAAGCAACTGTCGCAGATAAATATCGTTATTCAACAACAGAACCTATTTATCGTTTATCAACTGTGATTGCCTAAGGTCTTTAGCTACTATTTCTCCTTTGTAACAGAGATTCTGTAATACACTCACGCTGTTTCAAATCGGTTGTGTTATTACTTTTCATCCTTTTAATCATCTTTTGAGCCATAAACAAATATTTTAAGATCATGATTAATACAAGGAGCTAAACCCCATTGCTGAGGCGATAGAGGAAGCTATTTTTCCAACAAGAAGTGGTATATTCTATTTCATCTATTTATTGCAATTATTATTATGATTATTTTCCTTGAGCCATACTTGATATTTACAATTATTGCTTAGTTTATTGACTTTTGATGCTTCATCCTTGATATTTACAATTATTGCTTTTGAAAATCTACTTGTTGCAATATTTTAGAATCAAATTGAACGAGAAAATTGCATAAATATAAAGATTGGATTAAATCACTTTGAACTTGGAAGATAGTGGAATCTTAGCCTCAGTTGTCTTTTAATATTGATGTCAACTTTGTCAGTGTTTGTTATAATTATTAGTGAGTTTTCTATTTAGTTTTAGAATTTAAGTTTATATTTTATCCTTCGCAAGTCTGAGAATCGAACCACTTTTACCACTATCGATAAAATACATCAGGTTACACCTTGAGTGTGTTACTACTTGGTGGTTCAGTTGGATAGAACTTGATATGCGAGCGTTTCAGTATCAAGTTACACAAGGAACTTCGGGGATATCACTGCTCTAGATGTTTTCCTAAGGTTGATGAATGGTCCTAACGAAGATAGATAAGTATACTAATCCAGCTATCGCTTGGTAACGACGAAGGATTCCTTGATCATCTTTTTTTCTTTATTATTATCTTTTTATTTATCTTACAACCAACCCCCCTTTGTTTTATCTTATTTTTATTACTACCGCTATATATTTAACTAATTAGTGGGAAATATCTCGATTAATTTGTTGTGCTTACGACACGTATCACTAAATGAAGGCATATTTCATTTGTGTGTAACAAGCTAAGACCATCTAACAGTGGATAGATATTTCTTTGGTTTTAAGCAAACTTAGTTTGAATCTTAAATCAGGTTTTCATCTAACGGTAAATATTGATTGCTTTGTTTCAAACTATCAGACCCTGATTTGAAGACTAAACAAGGAAGAACTCTAGCAACTGGAAAACCTAATCCCCACACCTCCTGTGTGATACTAGTTACGTACTAGAGTCGATTATCCTTTAACCTAGGTTTTTCCTAAAACCATTATAGGTTAACGACTTAAAGACTTCATTGGGATTCTGAAGCCCGACCCAACTATTTTCTCTGTAGTTGCGTGTTCTGATTTTACTTGTTCTGTCGTATTTAGTACTATCTTCTCTAAGATTGGCTCGAGATTTATCTCCGATAGGTAAGATATAAAAATTATTCACAAATCTCTTCGTCTCATTCTTTATGATTCCACAATAACTTGTTTTACTACCATATAGTTAAGTTATTATGAGGTGACTGATATTTCTAGGCTGTTCTTCGGGAATATAAGACCGGATTATCAATTGGTTCTTGTTCACCTTGATTTATCAAAAGACAGAACTAAACTTCATAGGTATTTCTGTGGGAGACATATTTATCTATCAGAATAGACTTATCTGTGTGAGACAGATTTCTTTATCAAGTCTTCGACTTTGGGTCGTAGCAACTCTTAGTTGTTGGTGAGATCAACTAAGGGAATCAAGTGCGTAGAGTCCTACTGGGATTCAGAGACATAAGGAATGCGGCTGTACCTTAATAGGTGTGAGACTTGGTTAGGTCTCAACTACATTCCATTCCGAAGTTAACTTGTAGTAGGCTAGTGTTTGTAGCGGCTTAATACAGTGTAGTGTTCAAATCTGGACTAGGTCCCTGGGTTTTTCTGCATTTGTGGTTTCCTCGTTAACAAAATTTCTGGTGTCTGTGTTATTTCTTTTCCGCATTATATTTGTTTATGTAATTGAAATATCACAGGTTGTGCGTAGTTCAATCAATTGGTTGACACTTGAACATTGGTTTTTGATACCGTTCAAGTTATTTCTCACATCAATCAGGCTCACAGATTTCTATCTATTCGATTGCAGGTTGTATTGAGAAATTTAGATATAACTCATGGATATTTTTCCTTGATTGAGTCTGACTGTCTAGTTGATTTTCTTGGAATTATATTGGAGTTAGTCCATACAGATTGCCGGACAAAATGTTGGGTGTCGTTGTTGAAAAAGCGGGGTCTAACAACCACACCCAATATTTCGCTTAACAATCTGTATGGACAAACTCCAATATAATTCCAAGAGAATCAACTAGACAGTCAGACTCAATCGATGGAATATATCTATCTTTGTTTCACAATGTAATCAGCAAATCAAACAGATAGAAATCCGTGAGCCTGATTATTATGTTAAACAACTTGAACGGTACCAAAGACCAATGTTCAAGTGTCAATCAATATAATCAACAACCAAAGGTTGGATTCTCTAATTGATTGAACTGCGCACAACATGTGATATTTATATTATATAACAAAATATAATGCGGAAAAGAAATAACACAGACACCGGAAACTTTGTTAACGAGGAAACCGAAAATGCAGAAAAACCCCGGGACCTAGTCCAGATTTGAACGCCACACTGTATTAAGACGCTACAGACACTAGCCTACTCCAAGTTAACTTTGGACTGAAATGTGGTTGAGCCCTAATCAATCTCACACTGATCAAGTTACAGTCGCGCTCCTTACGTCTTTGAATCCCAGCAGGACTCTACGCACTTGATTCCCTTAGCTGATCTCACCCAAAACTAAGAGTTGCTACGATCCAAAGTTGAAGACTTGATAAACAAATATTTTTCACACAGAAAATTCTCTAGTATTGATAAATCTGTCTCCCACAGATAAATCTATGAGTTTTGCTCCGTCTTTTGATAAATGAAGGTGAACATGAACCAATTGATATACCGGAATTATATTCCCGAAGAACAACCTAGAAATATAAATCACCTCACAATAATCTTAATCGTATGGTAGCGAAACAAGATATTTTGGAATCACAAACGATGAGACGAAGATGTTTGTGACTACTTTTTATCTTGCCTATCAGAGATTAAATCTCGAGCCAATCTTAGAGAAGATAATACTCAATCACGATAGAAACTACAAGATCAGATCACGCAACTACAAAGAAAATAGTTGGGTCTGGATTCACAATTCCAATGAAGTCTGTAAGTTGTTAACCTATAGGGTTTCGTGAAACACCTAAGGTTAAAGGAGAACCAACTCTAGTCGCAACTAGTATCACACATGAGGTGCGGGGATTAGGTTTCCCAGTTTCTAGAGTTCTCCTTTATATAGTCTTCAAATCAGGGTTTGCAATCAATGTTACCTTGGTAACAAAGCATTCAATATTCACCGTTAGATGAAAACCTGATCAAACTCAAGCTAATATATTTCAACCGTTAGATCGAACTTAGCTTGTTACAGATAAATGAAATGTACCTTCATTTAGATATGAGTAACCGTACCTAAACGTGTACACCTTGTTGTCTCAACAATAGTTAACCGTAGTTAGCCATATGAACACTTTAATATAAACCTGTTTATGGGTGAAAACTATTTCTGCCGGTTTTGGTAATTTGGGGTGTGTGGATGATAAATGAATCTAAACCCTAAACAAATGCACTGCACGGGAGTGCTTGTGATTCGAGAAATCAATCTGTACAATTCTGGCCTAAACCAAGAAATGGCCGTTCCAGACTTGCTTCGTCACAAAGTGAAGGAGATAGGGTTGATCTTAGGGAGGGAAGCGAAGAAGGTGTTGAGATTGTGAAGGTGTTGGCTATTTTATGACTTGTATCAGAAAGCTGAACTGGCTTGCAGGATGTAAGCTATCAGTTCTGATGCTTGAATACGATTATATCAACACTTGGTTTCTGTCTTGTTTGTTTTTTGGAAATAGGGAGGAGAACCTATTCATACAAGTCATTGAGCCTAACCCACGTCTCTCATGGGAAGTGGAGGAAGTGGAGTGATGGAGTAGTGGAGTTGTGTGTTAGTGTCACACGATCAGTCTTGCCCACTTCTCCCATCATCACTAACCGTCCATGTCTTCCTGACACGTTCTTGTGATGGCGCGTTGCACGCTGCACGCTGTAAACCGCTAGACCAATACCCCAGTATGTATCCCCCAGTTTGTGACATGCTTGATGTCTCAAATGTGTGGATGTGGGACCCACAGAAACTAGCATGTGATGCTAGATTAAATAACTAAGTTATTTAGGAAGTCGATATTTATGAAATATCGTGTGTATTCTATGCAGGTAATGCATCGAATATATTCAGCATGTATGAAGCATCGCTGTTTTAAGGCTTAACGGAGTAAGTCACGAATTTAAGCGTCTTAAAATAGCATCACGTCCAGCCATCTTCGAGTGATCGTTTGGAGGCTATACAGGCAAGCCCTGATTTGGCCGATCACCCCATGTGGAAGAGTGGTGGACGGTGATCGTGGTGATGCCTCACTGGTTGCCTAAATCATGTCTTAGGATGTCCGTCCAAGATGGCGAAGTTGGACGGACGAGATGACTTGCGACCCACATCTGCGACCGCCAGATTAGGGTTTAGGAGGTGCGCAAGTACCTTCTTTCAGCTTGGTCGAATCCATGCATGGGAGATGTCTTTGGCAAGAACGATTAGGCATGCGTGTAGATGGCTTGCCTGTGTACACGTCTGTACCTCACTGTCCCATGGAGATGTGATCTAAGCCACTCGATTTGTCCGGCAAAGTTGAGTGGTGGAGATCGGTTTGCAATTGGAACCGCGCGACCATGCCTAGTTTGGGCGCATGAATCGAGGTATCTAGCCATGGTCGGCCTTGTCCGATTGGTCACGCATGTAGACGGGCCCACATCGATTGTGTTGACATGCTTGGGACCCTTTGAGTCTATAGCTACACCCTACATCTATGCCTGCGAAGATGGATGGTCGCGACTGATTTACGACACATGTGATATGCCGCAAACCCTAATTAGGGTTTCATGCCCACACTACTTTGGCTGGACGAATTGGCAAGCTACGCTCCTCTTTTGGGGAGGCCAACCATGTGGGGCCCACATTGGGCCGGTGGTGAACATGCCAATACCTTCCTGACGACTATGGGTCTGATCTAAGCCATCCTAACATGCTGGTGAGGTTGGATGGTCGTGATCAATTTAAAACCTTTAGTGGAATTTCTTGCGACCCTTAAAGCATCGCGCCGGCCGAACTTTGGGAGAGCGTTTGCTTCTCCCTGGCTAGGTCGTGAGATGGTCGAATATGCAGGCGTGAATGGGGCCCACCGATGTGCAGGACAACGCTTGTCCAACTGGCCATGGGACGATCTATACCGTCCAACCATGCCGGTGAAGTTGGACGACCGCGATCTGTTTGAGACCGACATTGGCAGTCTTGTGCGTACATGTTTTCCAAGCTGCTCCATACCAGCTCAACCATCCTACTCTAGGCTGGTGTTCGGTGGTTGTTTGGGAGGCGTGGTATGTATTCGACCGACCAGGGAATAAACGGGCCCGCTGGTGGACATTAAGATGGTAGCCTGCTCCTGCTGAGGATCGTCTAGGCTGGTTAAATCATGTGGCCAACTTGCGTGGTCGTGATTGTTTCTGAGACTGTCAATCCAGATTCAAATATGCTCAATCGGGCTAGTATAATACACCGAGAGAGGTGGGCTCAATCGGGCTAGTATAACACACCGAGAGATGTGGCCTGTACGGGTATTTCGTGCATGCCTCACTATTAACACTTGGAGATTCGTGTTACTATGCTGAGAGCAACACTCAGTCGTCATGCCGCACTAATAATGAGAGTTCTGCAAGAACAACACAGGAAATACAAGGCTAGTCATGCATTAATTAATAATGCTGTAAATTCACAGGGTATACGGGATTGTTGCTACATGCTCCAACCTGGATGAATTTTGTGTATTTAATTCACAGAATACTGGGATTGTTGCCACATGCTCCATTCTAGGTGAATTATTAAAGTGAAAAAGTATTCATTACTTATCAGTGGCTTTATCCTTTGCAGGATGTCAGTGTATAAATTTGGTTTTACAATTTTAGCCCTGAACTAAAATCCACCATCAACATTAAGTCCCCTGCCTAGCATATAATGGTTGCATCATTGTGGGGTAGGCATGAGATGGTGACGAATATAATCATATAAAGACAAGATAAAGGAAGTTTACTTGGAGAGACTCTGGACGGCCATGTTGGCAATCATCCGTGTGAGTACGCCAGGCGTGACCACGGACCTTAGTGGGACCAGCTTCCTCCTTCGGGTATTTAAGCCAAGAAGGGAATCCTTCTTCTACCAGAGTTCTCCAATTACTTGTGTATAAAAGAGGACCGACCCTTTTTCTCTTAATTTTTTTTTGTTCGAACAACTTCTCCCGTTCGTGACTTTGGCTCGCCGAGCATTGCTGTCGCTGCCACCGCTGCGGACGCCGCCGGAGCTTGCTGCCGTTGCTGTTGTTCGTCCGTAGAAAACTGTATCACGTCGCATGCATGAGCGAATGTGGGCCACACCTGTGCTTGATCCGACCAAATGTGGGATTTGTTGTGCATGCCTTGCTCGAGCGTGGGACCCGCCGCGTGCCTGGTTTGATTGGGGTCGGCTGTGCCTGCTTCGACCAATCTGGGGCTAGCTGTGCCTGATCAACGTGGGACCCGTCGCGTGCCTACTTTGATTGGGGCCGGATGTGCCTGCTTCGACCAATCTGGGGCTAGCTTTGCCTGATCAACGTGGGATCCGCCGCGTGCCTGCTTTTTCTGGGCCGGCTGTGCCTGCTTCGACCAATCTGGGGATGGCTGTGCCTCATCAAGTGGGACCCGCCGCGTGCCTTCTTTGCTTGGGGACGACTGTGCCTGTTTTGCTGGGGCCGGATGTGCCTGCTTCGACCAATCTGGGGTTGGCTGTGCCTGATCAAGTGGGACCCGCCGCGTGCCTTCTTTGTTTGGGGCTGGCTGTGCCTGCTTCGACCAGACACTAAACCTGTTGCCTCACCCAACACCAGACTTGCCCCTTGACCAACACCGGCCTTGCCTTGACGAACACCGGCCTTGCTGATTTGACGAACCCCGACCTTGCCGACGGACATCGCTGCCTCGACCGACACCGGCCTTGATGTCTTGTTTCGTTCGAACACCGGCCTTGTCCCGTACACCAGCTTTGTTACTTCTACAAACAAAGGCCTTGTTGTTGCGACCAACACCGGTCTTGCTGACTAACACCGGTCTTGCTAACCAACATCGGTCTTCCGTTTTCTCGAACGTGGGACCCAGGCTTGATTGCTTTGCCCAAACGTGAACCTTGTATGTTCGAACGTGGTGTTGGTCCCGCTGTGTTCATGTCCTTCTACGACCAAGGGAGCATGCTTCATTGATAATAATACCGATGCCAAGTCAGGAGGTGTTGACAACTTCAAAGACATGCCAAACATAAATGATGAGTTGTTCACCACGCCCTTTCAACTATCTGAAAACATCCGTCCCACAAGATAACCCTTCTCCTATCGACTTCAAGGTTTTTCATGCTCCGCTGGGCCCTTATGAAGGATGGATGAGACGCATGTTGATAAATGAGTACATCAAAGATAACTTGACCAAAGCGCAAATTATTGATGTAGCTTGCGTGTTGAAACGACTCGAGAGGATGTTAAAGTGGCTTCTGGTGCGAACGTTGAGGTGGATCCTGGAGAGAGCGCTGAAGCGGATTCTTCCGGAGCGAACATCGAACCGGATCCTGGAGAGAGTGTTGAAGCGGCTTTTCCTGGACAGGCGTTGAAGCGTCTTCCTCTGAAGAGAGCATTGAAGAGGCTTCTTATTTAGTTTGATTCTCCACTAGTGGAAAATAGGCTAACTGAGGCACAATGAAACGACACAAACTGAATGTTGCGTAATAACAACATACGGAAAGTGCTATTGACCAAAGTCAAAGTGTCGTTGTGGTAGGACTCTTGTTGACTTACACAATGACACTCAACATGTTGTGGTTGACTAAAGTCAAAACATCGTTGTGTAAGATTTCTTTTGACTTATACAACGACATACACGTATATATTGTTTCTGTAGAATTTTCGATGGCTTGGATTCAGTTTCGTTGTATGACCGGCTCAGATGGAAAAAGCAGACCTCGTTAATACCGATGCTTATCCATCCATCTCACACTTCAATTATTTCCTCTCTCTTACCAAAACACCACGAAAGAGGAAATCCCTCTTTCTGCTCACCACTTACCATCATCACTCGACTCTTTCTCAGAAGTTAAGTGAGATTATGATTCTAAAATCTAAACTTGATAATTAAACAACCCTCATCTATCGATCTTTCATTTTTGGATTTTTCGGAGATAAAAACCCTTGTTGTTTCTCCAAACTTTACCTAATATATTTTTTGCAAGATGATTTATTTTCTGTAATTTGAACTGATTTTAGTTCGATGTAATTGAATATATTTTTCGTTGATGAGAAGCTTTTGATTTGATTTATTCATTCTTGTTTTGTGTTTATGTGATATTGAGGTAAAAAAGAAAATTTGAGTTTGGATAGATCGGGTTTGATTTTCATCTGAAACTTTACTTATTCATATTTTGGTTTGCTTTTCGTTGTAGACAAAGATGGTGATGAGGAGTTTCAAAGGCAATTTGGTTTGGATTTCGCTGGTGGCGGTGGTTTAGTCATTTCAGTGTCTTGAGGAATTTTTTTAGTAAGTCTGAAACTTTTGTTATACTTTTGTTGATGTTAACAGATAGATGACTTCATGAGCAACTTTGTTATACTTCATTAGCTTAGATTTCAATTTCAATTACAAACCCTGAGTAAATCTTCTTTAAAATTCAGTTTCAGTGATGAACCCTAACTCTTTTCTTTTTCTGATTTTAATTTCAGACACCTCTAATTTCAGATTGGGCTTCTCTATCAGATCTTCATGTAAACTGATAACTAGTCGTTTGTGATTTTCTTAATTTCAGTCACCTCTCAATTTCTATCTCAATCCTTCTCTCAATTCCATCACCATTTTTTTATTTTGAATTTGTGTCTTCGTGAATCTAATGAACTGGTTGTTTATGATATTGTTTCAGGTAAGGTTCATTGATCTTTAGCTTGTGCTGGAAAAGTTAGAGAACAAACCCCGAAGGTAGAGCTCACAAGAGGGTGCAATACAACAAATGTTTTCATCACTGCTGGTAACATTTCTTCTCATATGTTTTTTTTTTTTTTTTTTTTGTGGTATAAGATTCTTATATATGAGTTCTTATGTAAGTATACTTCTAGTTCGAAGTGAAGTTGTGGATTTGAGAGTTGTATATGTTAAATTGATTTGATGGTAATTGCTATTATAACTGCTGATTTAGTGAGGAAAAGAAGGGTTGTCGTGTACATGTTGCTTAAATCTTTTGAATGATGGTTTTTTGTTTTTAAAAATTGTTAGTTAATGCAGCCCTTACTAAAAAAAATGCAATTGTTACTTAGAAAAGGAAGATTTGCCATGTTAGATGGAGTCTTCAAGACTAGACTGCATCTTGAGCGGATAACTGTATGGCTTGACATCCAAGCATTATAAGAAATTTGTATATACATTGCTAGATCTTTGTGGAATTCGGATGATATGGTGATTGGATATGTAAAATGTAGCAAGATTGTAAAGGATTTTATAAGGCACTGAATCCATTTTTCAAAGGTTTCAAAAGTGATGCTCATGAATCCTGAATCCAGCAGCCTAATTTTGAAGTCAGTTGGTATTGGTGTAGTAATTGCGAAGTTTTATTTGTTGGCTTGTTGTCGTCGATGCATGTATTTGTGTAGTTGGTGTATATAGTAATAATATGACAAGAAGTTTGTGGTTGTTTCAGAGTTAGTCCAAATCTCCTTGTTGATGCTTTAGCATAAATTTTTTGTTTGTTGGTGGATTGCAGATGCACGTAGTTACTTAGTATTTAGTAATACTTTGAAAATTAAATTTGGGGTTTTAACTCTTTCTGTTGATGCTTTCCGGATAAAGTTTTTGTTAAATGATTTGCAGCTTGGTCACCTAGTGTAAGATCTGTATTTCATACATATTTCACTTTGGAGTTATTTATTTTGTGCCAGCAGCTTGTTTCTATTCTTTTGAACACTGAATTTTGTTATGTAGATGACTCTCAGCTATAGAACTTGTAAGTTCGTATCCATCACACTGTTTTTATGTTCAGTAAAAATATTACATGTTTTTGCTTGGTAAAGTTTACTGTGTACTTCCACTATGTGTTGCCTTGTAACTGATTTTGAATTCAATCTACCTATAATTGCTCATTGTGTTTTATTCGTAGATGAGATGGTATCGATGAATCTGCACTTGGTCATCTCTCCCTGGTTCTCTACCCAATTAGATTGTATGATTGTTTTTGAATCCCTATTTCCCATTTACTACTAGTGCACTTAAGAGTGCCCATTACTTGTAAGGTACATCTCAGTCAATAATCAAGTTTGGTTGTGGGTTCCTTGAAGGTTTACAGGGCAACAGGGAGCTGTGCAATTTCAAATGAAAGTTGCGAACAATAAGGCAACTTATCAGTTCCATTTGGACAGTATTTGATGAACTTGGATTTATCAGTTTGGTTTGTTCATTTTCTTGGTTTTATCTTTATCTATTGCCTATCTCCTGAGATGTATGTTTTTGGTGCTAGAAATCCAAGCAACTGTTCCTGTTTAGGTGAGACCTGTCTGCGCAATTAAATAGGATACATAATTTAAATATATGCCTACATGTCTCAGAGAGAAATTTTCAAGGAAGATGCAAAGTATGGGAATGAATTAATAGGAGGGTAATTTTTTTGAACCCCTTTTCACTCTTCACATTATATCAATGCCATTTGATCATTTTTATCATGGTTTACGTGTATAATGGTGGACCAGCTTCATAAATGGTCACGGCCTTGAGGCCCGGGTACTAAATATGGTTCCTGTCACTGGGTTGCACACTTTGCTTGTTATATATGACCTACGGGCTAATAGGAGTTCAACATGATTAGTACAAATTATGTGTTTCTTCTTGTTCGTCAGCTGTTTAATACATGAAAATGTTAAGAGAAATGTCTGAATTATCTGCTCTAGTTGCAAGTGTTAACCATTTGATACTTACCCCAGAACATACGATTTACTGCAGAGGAGATTTCATTCTTGGATAATGGAGATCAATGGAATTATATTGCTATGCGATAGCTGGACTAAGTGACATCGAAGGGTGCTTGAAACCAGAAGAACTATGGATGTTGTAAAATTAAGTGATCTGTAGCAACTTTTATCATGTGTGTTGAAGTGTAATTTTTATGTATTTCAAGTTTACTTTTATGTTGGTTAACTCACATTATTTTGATATAGGTGCTCCTACTGAAACTCGTTTTAGGTACGGTTCTGATGATCTTGACCTCTCGCATATGAATTAGCAAGCTTTGTGAAGGCAGTAAGTGTACTTGTTTCTCGTATTTTCATTTCTACCTTCCACTATGTGTTGCCTTATAACTGGTATTTTATTCATTCATCCTCTAACTGCCCATCCTGTTTTCTATGTAGATGGATGCTGTCGGTGAATCTGCACTAGATCGTCAATCCTGCTCTTTCTCGGGTAGAATTTGCAAATCAGAATTATTCAAAGTATAGTGAATCTTTGTTTCATGAAGTGTTTCATTTATTTGGCTTTGTTTTACTCATTTCCCAGTGAAACTTCTCCTGAAGAAGCAATCTGAATCCTGCTGGTGCACATCCTCTAACTGGACATTGTGTTTTCAATGTAAATGGATGCTATCGGTGAATCTGCACTAGATCGTCAATCCTGCTCTTTCTCAGGTAGAATTTGCAACTCAGAAATTTTCAGAGTATATTGAATATTTGTTTCATGAAATTTTCATTTATGTGGCTTTGTTTTACTCATTTCCTAGTGAAACTTTCTCCTGAAGCAGCAATCTGAATCCTGCTAGTGCACATCCTCTAATTTTACAGTACTTGGTAATCTCTATCACTCTATGCTTGGCCTTGAAACAGTTTTAAAAGATCCATGTTTAGTTGGTTGTTGCTTTTTGCTGCAGGGTGGTATACTCAAACCCACTGAACCAGTCTTATATTTTCAACTGAGATGATTATAATAAGAAAAAGCTTCATGTTCTACCATTATAATGATTCTTCTATTGATGATTTATTTTTTAATGTTGTGCAGAACAAGGAAGTAACTAAGTTATTCATAAAGGTGTTGCTGCCTATGAATGCAAGATCGTTGAAGGGTGCAATCATCAGTTACTATGATTTGTGAATTGTTGAAGGGTGCAAGATCCGATGCTTGTGAATTGTTGCTTATGGTTGCGGCTGCAATGGTGTTACTTTGTAGCAGACGACCGGAAGTTGCTGCATTTAAGTTCCATGGCTACTAAATGTACCTGCAATAGTGACTGGTGGAGGTAAATACTTTGTCCTTGACCAGTAGAGTTTAAAGTTCCCCAAGTTCTGTTTCTTGTGACCAAGGAAGCTGGTGCCCAGGTCATAATCACTGAAATTGATGATAAAATCCTTGTAAATTGATAGTTTTTTCTTTAGGAGAGTAGTAGCACTTGAACCCTATTTGTATGATTTTGAACTAAATTTTCAATTTAATGAATGGAATTGGCATTTTGTATGAAATGAATTATTATTTGTATTTCATCTGAATTTGAATTTTCATTTGAGTTTCACTTTAGTGTAATTTGAGTCTGGATCAGAATATTTCAGCTCAGCCAGAATTGCTGAAATCAGTCAGCCAAATCTGAATTGTTTTTTTTTATATCTAAATAAGTTAGATAAACGACGTAATCCAGGTGTCGTGCTTAGCGGCACTTTTGGAACTTTCGTAATTCAGCTGCAACTTGAAAGTGTCGTTCCAGAAAAAGACACTAAATCTACGGCACTTTCAACGGCAACCGGAAAGTGTTGTTTAACTGGCTAAAACGACACTATCTATCTTAAAACGGCTTTTTTCAACTAGTGCTCCCTCGCGAATTGCATGCTTCTTGATTGACCATCTCTCCTGTATTGAAGAAATCCCTTACTCTGTCCGTAGTGGTTGTTGCTATGATGAAGCTCGGGCACTGGTATCGACAAACGAACAACGGTTCTTAGCAGCAGCTGTGATCAGAGGAGACTGGCAGGAAGAGGCGTGATAGCTTCCTTGATGTTGCCTCACGGAATGAAAAATAGGGAGACAGTCCCCTGCCCACGAGCATCCACTGATCCTTCGACTTGATAGACGTTGTCACGCTGGGTTCATGAGGCCATTTTTTCGTCTGCGCTGCGTTTCATAAACATCCAGGAATATCGCTGGTCTTTGAAAATATGTCTGCTCTCTTGAGTATATCCTCGCCTTTGGACATCTTGGAATATAGCGTGCTTGCGTCTCTCAGCATCTTTGGGATGGGTAGTGCTAAGCAGTCCCCAGTCACACTCCTTGGGAGACGAAATTCTGAACGGGTCTCTCATCGATGTGGTTGCTGTCGAGCCAGATATGGAATATCTTGGACGTTGTTTCAACATTGTGGCAGTCGTGCATGTGGTACTGGAGTTGGAGTTGGAGTTGGCAGACGCACATGATGTTGTATCTCGGTGGTTTTCCTCTTGCTGCTTCAGGGAAACTGCTTACAGAAGGCTGAAGGTTGTATCGCCTGTTGGTGAGATATATGCTCCCACGAACATTATGAGGCTCTTCATTACCGGCATGCCTGGTTCTTTCTATCAGGGCAGATGTTGTTGTAGATGAGCGTTCAACAGCTTCACGAAGTCTTCCAACATGGAACGATAGACAAGAGTGACTCGCCCGGATTCTTTCTCGTGTGCGGACATCGTTATCTTCATGAGGCTGCTCCCTTAAGGTGTCGGCTCCAGTAGAAGATTGCCGTCATAGCTCATTGATACGTTACATCGGCATTCTTTAAACCAAATGGCATTACAACATAATAAAATTTCCGAGAGGATTTCGAAAGGCAGTCTTACTTGCATCATGCTCGTACATCCTTATCTGATTGTAGCCGATGTTTCCATGCATAAAAGAGAACATGTCGTGTCCGCTGGTGGCATCCACTAACATGTCGATGTTAGGTAAAGGAAAATCATCATTGGTGCAGCATTTATTCAAGTCTGTGAAATCCACACATCACCTGATCTGTCCATTCTTCTTCTTTACCGGCACCACATTAGCCAGCCAGGTCAGATGATGGATGGGTTTGATGAAGCCAGCATCCGGTAACTTCTGAATCTCAGTCTTGATTTGTTCTTCTATCTCATGCCTGAATTGCCTCGGGGATTGCTTGATCGACTCGGATCCGGGTATGACATGTAGATGGTGGGTGATCAGTTTTTCATCTAGGCCAGGCATTTCTTCATATGTCCGGGAAAATATGTCCTGGTATTCCTTGAGAAGTTGCACAAGTATCGTGTGTTCCTCCGCAGACAAGGTCGAACTGATGGAGATAGGCCTGGGATATTCCTCATCCCCGATGTTGACCACTTCGAGCTCATCAGTTGTGGAATTGGTATCGTCCTGCAGCTGAGCATCTGGTACTTCCTCTCGTGGCTCATCGTTGTTGTAGCATTCCATTGAGCGGAGAGACTAGGGGACAATCTCCCCCGCTAATTGCTAACAGCGGCGTTGGTACACCGTTTTTCCTTTATGATCACGGCTCGCCACAAAAGTCCGCTCCCTCTTCGTGTGAACGTGGGTCGCAGCTTCACAGGATGGAGAAGAATGCTTCGTCAGCAAAGATGCATCGTGGGTTTTAACCCTCAATGATGCAAGTCGGTGTTACTCCTGAATTGATGCCCACGTGGGGAGTGGGATGCAACGAACTTTGTCTGATTCTTTCCGCGGAACTTCCGTACGTGTTGGTTTGGTTTCCCTCGAAGTACGTCATTGTAGTAGGCTTCTGTACGACCATGCCTGGGCGAACCTTGGATGTCCTGAGAGTCTTGAGAGTAATCACATTCGAAGACGCTCCCGTGTCGATAAGGCCCTCTTGAACTCTGAATCCTTGATGCGTGCGGTGACATGTAGGGCACAGTTGTGACCTTCCCCTGGTTGATTGCAACAAAACGTCTCCGCCCGCTGATTCTTCGAGAGGTGTAAAAGTTCGCATAAACTTTCCACTAGAGAAACAACTTCCTGATCCGACGGCCTCTGGTTCATAGTGAAACTATTGACTTGAGGAGGATCGTTGTGAGGGTCAGTCCCCAGTGTAGGAGTCTCCATGACAGGACCGCTCATATCTAATGTCGCTTCTTTGATCAGGTCCATGTAGGCCCGCGCCGCTGAAGTACCTTCTCCGAGTGCGTTGAATGCGTTCCTTGTTGGCTCTAGGGGCTGTCGCGGCTCTTGTGTAAATCGATAAGTTAATGTCTTAAGAAAAGTGAGTACCTCTTTCTGAGTTGTATCCATGTACGTTTGTTCCCTTGCTAGATATTCTTGTCTCTCCATCAAATCCACCATGGTAATAGGGGGTTGTCCTCCTCTGGCTCCTCCAGCTCCTCGTCCCGATGGAGGAGTGGCAGTTGCTCTGGTGACGGCTGGAGGCGTTATACTTGAAGAGATGCTAGGGTTTGCGGCTGCTCTGGCTCTGGTGATAGGAGGTTTCACGCCCAATGGAATATCTCCTCTTGCTCCGCTGGTGCTGGTAGTAGAGGAAGTAATTCCACGAGATACATTGATGGTATTGACTGGCTGCACGGTGACACATGGGATATCAACACCGAGAGTGTTGTCAGCGCTAGTCCCATCAGGATTGGTTGCTGATCCAGACCTAAGATCCACCATTTTCGAAATCAATAAAATTGAATTGGTATTGAAGAAATTGACTTCACAACCGAGAGATTAATCTCCCACTGTGGTCGCCAATTGTTTATGGGTGAAAACTATTTCTGCCGGTTTTGGTAATTTGGGGTGTGTGGATGAGAAATGAATCTAAACCCTAAACAAATGCACTGCACGGGAGTGCTTGTGATTCGAGAAATCAATCTGTACAATTCTGGCCTAAACCAAGAAATGGCCGTTCCAGACTTTCTTCGGTCACAAAGTGAAGGAGATGGGGTTGATCTTAGGGAGGGAAGCGAAGAAGGTGTTGAGATTGTGAAGGTGTTGGCTATTTTATGCATTGTATCAGAAAGCTGAACTGGCTTGCAAGATGTAAGTTATCAGTTCTGGTGTTTGAATACGATTGTATCAACACTTGGTTTCTGTCTTGTCTGTTTTTTGGAAATAGGGAGGAGAACCTATTTATACAAGTCATTGAGCCTAAACCACGTCTCTCATGGGAAGTGGAGGAAGTGGAGTGATGGGATAGTGGAGTTGTGTGTTAGTGTCACACGACCAGTCTTGCCCACTTCTCCCATCATCACTAACCGTCCATGTCTTCCTGACACGTTCTTGTGATGGCACGTTGCACGCTGCACGCTTTAAACCGCCAGACCAATACCCCAGTATGTATCCCCCAGTTTGTGACATGCTTGATGTCTCGAATGTGTGGATGTGGGACCCACAGAAAGTAGCATGTGATGCTAGATTAAATAACGAAGTTATTTAGGAAGTCGATATTTATGAAATATCGTGTGTATTCTATGCGGGTAATGCATCGAATATATTCAGCATGTATGAAGCATCGCTGTTTTAAGGCTTAACAGAGTAAGTCACGAATTTAAGCGTCTTAAAATAGCATCACGTCCAGCTATATTCGAGTGATCCTTTGGAGGCTATACAGGAAAGCCCTGATTTGGCCGATCACCCCATGTGGAAGAGTGGTAGACGGTATTATGCAGGCGTGAAGGGGGCCCGCCGGTGTGCAGGACAACGTTGTTCAACCCGGCCTGGGACGATCTATGCCGTCCAACCATGCCGGTGAAGTTGGACGGCCGCGATCTGTTTGAGACCGACATTGGCAGTCTTGTGCGTACATGTTTTCCAAGCTGCTCCATACCAGCCCAACCATCCTACTCTAGGCTGTGTTCGGTGTTGTTTGGGAGCGTGGTATGTAATTCGACCGACCAGGGATAACGGGCCCGCTGTGGTCATTAAGAATGGTGCTTGTTCCTGCTGAGGATCGTCTAGGCTGGTTAAATCATGCGGCCAACTGCGTGGTCGTGATTGTTTCTGAGACTGTCAGTCCATATTCAAATATGCTCATCGGGCTAGTATAACACACCGAGAGATGTATGCTCAATCGGCTAGTATAACACACCGAGAAGGTGGGTTCAATCGGGGTAGTATAACACACCGAGAGATGTGGCCTGTACGGGTATTTCGTGCATGCCTCACTATTAACACTTGGAGATTCGTGTTACTCTGCTGAGAGCAACACTCAGTCATCATGCCGCACTAATAATGAGAGTTATGCGAGAACAACACAGGAAATACAAGGCTAGTCATGCATTAATTAATAATGCTGTAAATTCACAGGGTATTTGGGATTGTTGCTACATGCTCCAACCTGGATGAATTGTGTGTATTTAATTCATAGAATACTGGGATTGTTGCCACATGCTCCATTCTAGGTGAATTATTAAAGTGAAGAAGTATTCATCACTTATCGGTGGCTTTATCCTTTGCAAGATGTCAGCGTATAAATTTGGTTTTACAATTTTAGCCCTGAACTAAAGTCCACCATCAACACAATCTTATTCATCTTAACCATAACTATTTCAAATGACTCAAATGAAACTAGTTCTAGAGTTGTTCAATTGTTTATATTCTCATAGAAGTATATAAGACACAATTGAAAAAAAAAATCGATTTTGATTCACTCGAATCAAGTCATGAACATTATAGCCACGGTTTGCAAAAGACTGCATTCCTTATTATATAAATATATTAGTTCATGAACAAACCGATTTTAGAACATCATACACTTAGGTATGCATACGGGTATGCGTACATAAGTAGCCGAACCAAGTTTGGGTTTCGCTAGTACGCATACCATCCAAACTCAGCAGAAATTTCTGGACCTGAACCTTACGCCAGTACGCGTAACGTTTTGCATACCAGGTTCCCGGACTTTCTCCAAACCAACAAGTACGCATACGTGTATGCATACCATGGTTCCCGAACATGGATTACATATATGCGAGTACGCATATTATGCTTAAATCCATTTGTTCTAAACTCTATTTCAATCATTGAAACTTTCTTAGAAGATGACAATAGTTTTTTCACTATCTATTAGCATCAAAGCGATTTTCAAGTTATTGAAATAATCAATACGAAACATTCCGAGTCTACATCAAATGACTGTATCACACAAATCATGTAAGATGTTACCATGTGATTTTCATATGATCATCTTTTGACTTTCGCCAAGAGTATAAGATGAACTTGGTTGAAGAGAAATCTTACCAACACATATTTCGAGAAATATGTAAGCGAGTTAAACTCAGCTCGAAATATCAAATGTGTATAATCGAAGTCTATATAGCTATACGACTTTTGTCTCAAATATGAGATAGAGTAGATAGACTTTTGAGTGATAGATGAGTTCAAGTCTCCACATACCTTTTGTTGATGAAGTTCCACAAGCTCCCCTTAGTAGTTCTTCGTCTTCAATTGATGAACGCCGTGAAGTCTAAAGCTCAACTACACTTTCTATCCTAATCCGAGACTTAGATATAAGTAGACTAGAAATCAAGACTTATAGTTTTGGCAACTAAACTTGACAACAAGCTTGAGATAGCAACGCTTGCGAGTTCGACCGAGCAGTGCTATAACAATCTCCCCCTTTGTCAATTTCAGTGACAAAACTATCAATACATGTGGAATACAAAATAAATAAACATAGTAGCTCTCAATACAAATGCTTGACTTCCTTGGTTCTTCAACATTACTCGAAATCTTCGTCACTTCCAAGTACACCAATGATCCCAAAGGTTGTAAGTAAGTTTAGTATCATCGTTGTTGAAAATCCGTAGCTATAAAAATGAGTAAAACAAGAATTCTCAATCATTGTTACACAGTGTCATAGTATTATTACACAACATCAAAGTTCAATTGTATCACAACTTTGACAACAATACTATGGTGATATGTATCACTCCGCCTTAGTCAATACTTCATCTCACATGAAAACCAATCCCCCTTACATAATGATCCGTAAACTATATGTATTTATAGTGTGAAACTACACATTATTTTTCCCCTTTTTGTCAATAAAAATGGCAAAGGTACAAAATTAGTGGGATCCTAATGAAATTCCATAGAGATACTTCATGACCAAAAGAGAACGGACATATTAACTTGTTTAATGTATCATATAGCCGAAGCTAAATACATTCTCAAGGAGTTTATAAACATACAAGATAACTCCTACAATTCCCAACCGCACTCCCACAAAGATTGGAAATTAAGCACAGTCAATAAGAATTCCCCCCCCCCCCCCCCCCCCCCACCATAAAATGTCATTCCCGAAAGAACAACAAGAGCGACCTTACTTTCACAAGAAAAGAAGGATTTCTTTGGACATTAAAAAATCACATGAAACATGAATTTGTATCCAAAATACTCAATTAAATTAACCATAAGAGAACCCATGATTAATTTAATCGGAATTGCTCACATAAGAGAACTTATGGAGCTACACAGTATTTACACAAAGATGTGGATCAGGGAAGACCAATACTGCGGAATAGACAAAGAAAGACTTAACTTTTTTTGTCAAAAGTTCATTCAATCTTTTATCAATACTTGCATAATGACATATGAAAGACTTAGGCCGTGTTTGGGATCTTTGACTACATAAAGCTTAGCTAGGGAATTTTTTTCTCTAACTTGAGCAGGATTATCTCAAGATGTATTAATAAAGATGATGTTTGTTTTTCCGTTATATCCATCACGGGTTTATCATGTATTATGTTTGTCTCTCCATATTTTAAATATGTATTTTTATAAAAAAAATATGTATTATGGATAAAATTGTCGGAGAAAAAAATAAAAACATAACAATAAAGTTAAAAAAATTGAAAATATTTTGATTAATTAAAATAACTACCTCTATAACCGTCTAACCCAGGCAAGGATATTGGTATCCTGGCTATTTTGGAGAATATCATAACCTTGCTTTTTTAGCTTCCTAAAATCAAGGAAGATTTAGTTGTTCATATCCTAGACTAGAATTAGAACAAGAAAACATAATTTAAATGTATTTTCTTGATAACCCAACCTAGGATAGGCATTTCCAAGGGGCCAAACACGACCTTAACTTTTGACATATATGGGACAATCATAGTTCATGGACACAAACACACATATCCCATAACAAGTTGCAATACATGAAACCCTAAAGATTAATACTGCAAAATCATCTTCCAAATAAACTTTAGAATTTAAATAAATAAATCTAAAAACATTGCAAGATGAAAATCGTTGGAAATAGCTATGTGTGCTCACAATAATGGCTATTCCAAACCGTAGTTATCCTTCTTAAAACACAAAAATAAATTCTCATAAGAAGTTTCTTAGACAAAATAAAAAATAAACACCTCTAAGACCAACACAATCGAACACACGTTAAAAACAGAGTTCGTGTTCAGAATCTTCACGGGTTTCAAGACCTTCAAGCTTGTGACTGACATCATCGACAACCTCTTTGGAGGATAGGTACTTATTAAGACGATCCTTAACATGTGTCTTCATGAGAGCAAGGTCAAAGTTAACCTTTTCCAACTCAGTTGTTAACACATCAAGATCCTTCATAGAGTTCCCAAGCTTCAGTTTTGCTTTTCCGAGATCATTGAGAAAACCATGAACCATTTCAGCAGAGACCGTCTCAGCATTTTCTCTATCTTGATGAATATGCATAATAGCATGATGCACTAGGATTGAGTTCATCAGCTTCAACAATGGTTCTTCTATTCTTTAAGACGAACTCAAAATAAACAACATCATCAATAAAGTCTTCCGGAAATTCCCAAGAACAAGAAGGAGAAGCGATCCTTGTTAAACAAAAACCTGGAGTAAGAGTACTCACAAAAAAGTTTTTTTTTTTTTTTTTTAAATAGTTTCTCAGGGAAACAGATTTTAAGGTTTCCAAAGTTGGTTCGGGACATGTAACAAGGGTACCCGTACGAACACATCCTAGACCCATAGCCAGAAAACAGGAAAACAAGAAAACAAGACATTGTTTTGCTACGTGAAAAATTTCACAAGTTCAACTCACTAAATTTTACATTCATACTGGAGAAAAATTCAGAGCATAAGCAATTTGGAATCACAAGAATTCAAAAATCTTGACAAGACCAAACATATACTTCTACAAAGATGTTTGTAAATGGTAATCCAGCTAAGACCGATAAGAAAATAACTAGAGAATCAGAAAACATTTTGCCATCAAGTATACCTGACAATATCTCACTCAACCAGGATTTTTTGGGAGTGATTTTCCAACCTTTAGATCAATTATCACAAGTATGAGCCCTAAGCTTATTAAATGAATGTTGTTTTCGGTTAAACCTCTTTTTCTCAATCTTTTGGGGAAAAAAACGTTTCGATGTGAAAAGTTATCATAAGATTTATTGTCATCAAAAAATGATGCATAATGTGGATTCTTACATGAAGAATTTTGACTAGAGAGAGTTGACAACCTGTTGACGATCTCTTTGTATCCTTCAACTATCACATTTAGGTTGTTTTCCAAAGCTCCATCTTTGCTTTCTTCTCCTAGTAATTTTTTCACATCAAGAACAGCATTATCTCCCTTTTTGACAGAGGAGCATCCTTGAGCTTTTCTTGAATGATTTATGTTAAGGAGTCTATTATGCTCTTGAGCATTTGAGAAACACAATGAACTGACTTTCCTGGTAGGATACTCAGGGTAAGTACTAAAACCAATTGGGTTTAGACATACGAATGTCAGGTACACCTTTAAGAATTGAGTTTAAGGTATGTTGAAGTAGAACAAGGGAATTTTCATTCAATCTGGAGTTCCTCTTTTGCTCATCATGCCCTTTTGATTCACGCAAGAGACACACTTCTTGATCACCAAAGCGATTAGAGAGAATAGACGTAACACTGTAGGATCAGAATCTCGCAACGATAATATTTCAGCGAAATTATCAACAAAACAATACAACAGCGTCGCAGAAAAATTTCAGGAAGAATATAATAAATGATGTCAGCTAAGATCACGAGAAAGATGCGATAGTCCTGCGAAAATTAGAGAGCTTGCGAAATTAATATTTGTAAGGTTGCGAGAATGTCGCAGATCATACCCGAAAATAAAGGACAGATTAGCTGTCATCCACTATGTATTTCCCTATAAATAGTCGTTCAAGTTGTAAAGAAAAGAAAGAGATCTTTTTTGAGTAAGAAACAAGTAAATAGGAGAGAGAAAGTCTAGAGCAGAGATCATTCTTGATTTCTTTATCTTTTCTTGTAAGAATATTCAAAGGTTGATCAATAAAATTAAGAGTGTAAACCTAAAAATGAGTTGATTAATAATGAAATCATATGAGGGGTGTAGTGTAGGATTTCCTGCAACTACATAATGGTGCTAGAAACAGGGACATTGAAGATCGAAAGTTGAAGATTGTTGTTGAGAATATTCAAATCAAGAAAGTGATTAAATAAATCAGTGAACCAGTTAAAAGAAAGATGAATAGAATTAATGAAGATGACAAAAGATTGGAGTGTAATATGATAACAAAAACGATGGTTAATGAATTCCATGAAAACATCAAAGGAAGAATACATAAACGAAATTTTGAAGGAAGGAAAGTTATGGCGGTAGAAAAGACATCACCCTTGAAAGATTGGGAAAAGCAAAAAATTACATTCATGGCGGCAGAAATACCAAAAGAAAATTTGAATCACACATCCCTATTGGTTATCACAGTGTCTATTACGCGAAAAGAGAAGGAGATAACGACAAAATCCACAGAAGAATGAATATTGAACAAAACTTTAATCGATACAGGAATTTCAGTGGATATAATATTTTATCACACATTCTAGGCAATGGGATTTAAAGATGAAGAAATGTCCAGATCAACATATTTTGTTCACGGCTTTGGAAAATCCACAACAAAACCTAAAGGAGAGATAGTGGTATGAATTCCACTTGGAGAAATCGAAACACATGTAACGTTGTGCGTGGTGGATATGGAATCTCCATATAATATGTTATTAGGAAGACCATGGATACATGCGATAAAAGCTGTGGTATCAACGTTGCATCAGTGTATTAAATTCCCCACACCAAATGGAATAGGTGAAATCAGAGGAGATGTTGACAATGCGAAATTATGTCATCAAATTGAAGTAAAGCATTATGAAGGACAAGCAAAAAAGAAACAATTTCGCAGAAAGTTGGCAAAGGAAGCAAAGAAAGAAGAAGAATTTAGAGTATATATGATAAGGGAAAAAAAAGGCAAAGGAATACCCAGCGAAATTTCGGAAGAAGGAGAAGGACCTATGCAAAACAATAAAATAACCAACACCAATAGGAGAACCTAAACCTAGTTACACTGCCGCAGAACCAACAAAAGAAATAAAAGTTGGAACTATAGAGGAACCTCTAATATTGAGAATTGGAACCAAAATGGATATGGAAGAAGAAGAAAGAACTGTTAACTTTTTGCGAGAATATAAAGATGTTTTCGCAGGAAGCATGGATGAGATACCGGGAATAGATCCATCAATTGCATGCCACAAGTTGGATATTAAAAAAAATGTGAGACCATTTAAACAGAGAATAAGAAAAATTGCAACAACTTACCATTCCCAAATATAAGAAGAAATGCAGAAAATGCTTGATGCGGAAATCATAAGAGAAGCTAAATACCCAGAATGGATAGCGAATATGGTCATTGTCCCAAAGAAAAACAAAGGAATCAGGATTTGCATAGATTTCACTGATTTAAACAAAGCTTGCCCCAAATATAATTTTCCGTTACCAGATATTCCTCAAATGGTGGAATACGCAGCGGGAAACGATAGGGTATAACCAAATCCCTCTCGCTGAAGAAGATCAAGAACATACTGCTTTCTTTTCCCCTAGAGGTTTATATTATTACACGAAAATTCCATTTGGTTTGCGAAATGCGGGAGCGACATATCAAAGAATGGTAGAGAAGGTGTTCGCAAAATGGATACACAAAACATTAGAAGTATACGTGGATGACATGTTAGTAAAGAGTAAAGAAGCTAAAGACCATGTACAAGACCTAAGGGAGATTTTTGAACAAATGTGGCAGTATAGCATTAAATGGAATCCTGAGAAGTGTACTATTGGAGTTGCATCGGGAAAATTTTTAGGCTACATTGTATCAAAGGAAGGAATACAGGTTGATCCAGAAAAAGTGCAAGCAGTTCGTGACATGCCAACACCAGCAACAATAAAAGATGTACAAAAGTTGAATGGGATTCTAGCTTCGCTGGGGAGATTTATTTCGCGATCATCAGACAAATGCAAATATTTTTTCGATATACTCAAGAAGGGTGCGAAATTTAAATGGACTGATGAATGTGAAAAAGCTTTTCAAGGAATCAAAGAACATCTTATGAATACAACTATTTTACAAAAAGCAGAATCAGGAGAAGAATTATTGATCTATCTTGCGACGACGTCGCATGCATTAAGTGTGTGTTATTGCGAGTAGACGCAGGAGTGGAGAAACCCATTTATTACATTAGCAAAACTTTTAATACTGCCGAGAAGAATTACTCAAAGATTGAAAAGTTAATCTTAGCATTAGTTTATGCATCATTTAAGCTCCGCATATACTTTCAAGCACACAAGATAAAGGTATTAACAAAAGTACCAATTGAATCAGTGATGAAGAATTCTAAAAGATCAGGAAGAGTGGAGAGATGGAATGCACAAGTAGGCCACTTTGATATTAAATATGAAATTTTGTCTTCACCAAAATCACAAGTTGTTGCAGATTTTTGGCAGAATTTCCTTTAGAAGAAGATGAAGCAGTAGAAGAAATGATGGATGTAGAAGAAGAACATGGAGATCCAAAAGATTTATTAACAGAACCAAATAGAGAGATATTGGTAGATGGATCATCAAATGGAGAAGGAAATGGAGTTGGAATTGTTTTAATTTCGCCAGAAGGAATAAAGATGGCTTTTTCATTCAGATTGGAATTTGCATCCACTAATAATGAAACAGAATATGAAGCTGTGATACATGCCTTAAAATTCGCAATAGAAATGAAACTAGAAAATGCCAGGATCACTAGTGATTCGCAGCTAGTTATTCGCCAAATAAAGGGAGAGTATACTACAAATGAACCATCCTTGAAGAAATACAAGAAGCTGGTTGAAGAATTGTCAGCGAAAATCCCAAAAATAAAATGGAGGCACATTTCAAGAAAGGATAACAGACTCGCAGACGCTTTTGCTTTCATCTCAAGCATGATGACAGATCCAACTGCGAGATGCATAAAAATACAAACACTTTGTCACCATCAATCAATAAAGAAGAAGAAGACGTGGATGTGATGATAATAGACAATGAAGAAGAAGAACAAATGAACAATATCGCAGACTGGAGAATGGAACTTCATGCATATTTGGCGAAAGGAGAAACACCAAGAAATAGATTGGAAACACACAAGTTAAAAAGCCGTGCAACGAATTATGAATTAAGAGATGGGTTGCTATACCGAAAATCCTTTAATGGACCATCACTCAGATGTTTGACACGAGAGGAAGGAGAAAAGGTGCTAAAAATGTTACATAGTGGGGATGCTGGCAATCATAGTGGAGGAAGATCTTTGGCACATAGAGCAAAAATGCAAGGTTATTACTGGCCATACATGCATGAAGATGCAAAACAAATATCAAGACGTTGCGAAGATTGTCAGCGGCATGGAAAGAAAATACATGCACCTGGAGCACCATTGTCATCTTCAACCAGTGTGTGGCCTTTTGGAAAGTGGGGCTTAGATATTGTGGGGCCATTTTTACCAGGATCTGGACAAAGAAGATACTTAATAGTCGCAACAGATTATTTCACAAAATGGACAGAAGTGAAGGCAGTACATATTCGCGACAAAGATATCTTTACATTCATATTCGAAAATATCATTTGCAGATTCGGAATTCCTGCACAGTTGGTATCTGATAATGGGAAACAATTTGAAGGACAAATATAGAAATGCTACTTAATGCATTCAAGATAAAATGTGGAAAGTCTACTCCTTTGTATCCACAAGCTAATGGGCAAGTAGAAGCAACAAACAAAACAATTGCAGATATATTAAAGAAGAAATTGGAAGGACATCACAGAGCATGGTGCGAACAAGTACATAATGCAGTATGGGCTTATAATACAACTAGAAGAGAAGCTACTGGAATGTCACCTTTTTGTTTAACATACGGAGTTGAAGCGGTGTTACCAACAGAAGTTGTTATTCCGACAACAAAAAGAGAAGCTTGGGAGAAAAATCTTAGTGCGGGCTTGATTTTAAATAAACTTGATGAATTAGAAGAAAGAAGAGAAAAAGCTTTACAACATATGGAGAATTATCAGCGAAGATTAGCCCGAGATATAATAAACGTGTCAAAATACGCGAATTTCAACCAGGAGATTTAGTTCTGCGAGAAACACCAATATATCAGCGAGAAAATGGTGGAAAATTAGCGAAAAAATGGGATGGACCTTACATCATTAAGGAGATAGTTGGAACAGGAGCTTATAGATTAATGGATCCAGAAGGAAGAGATGTTGGTCATAGATTAGACAGACCATGGAACAGGTTGTACTTAAAAAGATATTATCCGTAAGAAGCTTTGAGAAGTTATGGATTCTGAAAGAATAATTGCAAGATTACTCATATCAAAACAAGATCATGATGTGCGAAATTTTCGCAGAGATAATCACAGAACAATGACATAAAAGAAAGGGGCGAACCTTTATGGCGTACACCCTAGTTCGCGAATAAAATTTCGCAAGAGGCAAATGTAAGACCTAAAGTACGTCATATTAGGGGGTACCTGTTGCATGGCTCAGGGAAAGGCTACACCGCCACCGGAACCTGAGTCATGGAGATTTGGGGTCAATAAAGCCCATCCGGGAGAGGCACCTTGGATTCTCAGCTTAAGCATATGACTTGGGTTGGGCGACTAAGGTAATAAGGACTCTCCCAAGGAGTGCAGATCTGATCAAGGCGCCGAGGTACACGGTTGAGTCAAGAGTGCCAGGGACGTTTGAAGCGTACCTTGCCATTCTTGACAAGTCTTGGCTTATACTGCACTCGGCCTGAAGAAAACCCCACTTAGGGTGCAGTCTCGTAACCATAAGCCCTATAGGTAAAAGGGATAAGAGGCTGCGAAAACAACTGGTTGTTGTTAAGACTGGATGGGAGGAGCTAACCTTGTATGGTAGAAGTACGCCTCCTTGAAGGGGCAACCAGGGGGAGATAAGGGCGGCACCCTCCATTAGGGAGCTGATAAGTGTCTTAAGACGCAAATGTCATGAGGCTTTTTATTCGCAAGGATATTAAGGCTTGTCATATTTGTGCAACAATCCTGAAGAGGCAATAATACAAAAGAAAAGATAAGACGAGATCAATGGGTTTTCGCATGAAAGTGCGAAGACGTCCTGCGATTTCGTCGCAAGACGGCAATGTCATGGGCTTTATTTTCGCAAGAATATTTAGGCCTGTCATATTGTCGCAACATTCCTGAAGAGGCCATAATACAAAAGAAAAAGTTAAGGCAAGATCAATGGGTTTTTGCATGAAAGTGCAAGGACGTCCTGCGATTTTGTCGCAATGACAAGAGGTGGCATAATAAGACCTTTAATTAGGAAGGCAAAATAAGACCACATGATAAAACAAAATATTTATAACAATTATTTTTTGCAAGAAAGATAATGAGAGGCAAGTATGGGAATCAATACACAAGAAGCATTATCTTTCTCATCAACAAATATTAAAAGGAAAAGTTGATTCCAAAGTTGGTTGAAAAATGTAACTCGCAAAAGTGATAAAATAAGACAGTTCAAGAAGACAAAGCTAGATAAGAAGCTCAAGCTTCAGTATTTTTCAGTAGCAGGAGATAACAGAAATTCTTCGCCAATATTCTCGCAAGCCTCTCCTTCATTTCGGTTTTGATCTTCGCCTTGACTAGCATCTTGATTATCGCCAGCAATTACTTCTTCAGGAGAAATTTCTTTCTCATTCTGATTAACACCAGCAGATGCTTCTTTAGAAGGAATCTTCTTCATTTCCAAGAAATTATCCTCTGCACCGCTTTCGTAATCATAATCACTATCAGCAGGACGAGGAACTTCATCATCATCTACTTCTAAAGGATCAATTGATGTAGGAGGAAGAGATTTGGACAATAAAATGTCATTTACAAGGACTTCAGCCCGGAGATGAACTTGCGAAGAAGTGCTCTCTGATGATTCCTATCTTGAATATCCTTAAAATAAGCAAGATAATCAAGTCTTCTTTTGCTCGGTCGCGAGAACCAGTAAGGGTAGAGACGAGCAATGCATTTTCTTTGCGAATTTTGGCATATTTAGCCTCCAAAACAGAAATGGAAGAATGAAGATTCTTCTCAGACTCTGCGAAAGATAGAATACAAAATTTCATTAAGATAAGAATTCAGAGATATGACAAAGAAAAGATAATTAAGGCAGTCAAACTATTATGACTACCTTCCTTTTGCGAAATAAGGTGTTGAATCAAGGACAGACAACTATTCTCCCAACGGTCCATTGCGTCATCAAATTTATCTCCAACTAAACCTTTAAGTCGAGACTGAAGATTTTTCTCTTTAGAAATAAGAAAGGCATTTTTCTTCGCAAGAGAAGAATAAGATTCTTCTAATTTGGAATATTGTTCTTTAAGCTGATTCGCCTTTACACTTAAAGCTATTCTACCTTGAATGAGTGTATCTCTTTCAGCGATAGATGACTCTGTTACTTCTTTAAGTTCATTTCTCAAAGAGCGAAGAGATTGCTCTTGGTCATCACATACTTTTGAAGAATACTAAGTTGTTGCGAAGATATCGCCATCTTGTTTAAATAAGTTCGCTTCTCTTGAGATAAGGTTTTATTCTCATCTGATAAAGTTTCCATCCCTAAATTAGCTTTAGTTAAAGAATAAGAAAGACGAGATACTTCATTACTTAAAAATCTTGTCTTTGAACTAATTGGGTATTTTCATTGGTAAGATTATTTATATGATCAAGAGAATATGAATAGAGGTTATCTAATTGGTTATATTGATCCATCAAGATTTCTTTATCAACACGGGCTTCTTCAACAGATTCAAATTGATATCTCTCCATTATTCGTTTCTGGTTTAAAGCTTAACATGCGAAAGAGGGATTTCAAGGATAATTAAATATGGGAAGGATAAAACCATTAAAAAGGCAAATTAAAGACACAGATAAGAAAATCATACCTCTCAATTCATTCTTCTTGCGAAGATTGTCACGATCCAGCAAAACATTCTGAAGCTTCTGATTTTCGAGACGAAGAGCATTACATTCTTTTTCCAAAGCTGTCTGCGAAGCAGCTCTGTCAGAACCCAAATGCTTGCTCAGAATTTCGCAAACATTAGACTTGATAGGATCATAGAAGACTTCTTGACATCATCCAAATTCAGATAAAACTTTGAAGGCAATATCTATCCCTTCCACGGTTTCTTTCGAAAGAGGAAGAGACTTGAGAGAACTGGTAGAGATAGAAGGTTGAGAAACATTCTCAATGGGAAGAGAAGGTTTCATTCACAGAAGGATCAACAAGGGGGTTTCAATCATTGAAAGGTCAGCTGAAGAAATGAAGTCTGAGGCAGATTTTTCGCGAATTGGAGATAAAGGTTTATTGCGAAGATGTCGCAGGAGATTTAGAAGAGATGAGTAAGTGGAAGGGAACAGAAGTTGGAACAGTTTTAAGGTGGCGAGATTTCTTGAGAGGTTTATTAACATCTTTATCACCCTGCGAATTACAATCCAGATAAGAAACAGAGGCAACAATATTGTTATTAGAAAAGGATAGTGTTTCTTACTACCTTCTCATTCGCAGACTTTCTTTTATGCGCAACAACTTATGGCGATTTGGGAATGTTAGGGTTCTGAACTGTAAATCTAGTGTTGGAGCGCTTTTGCTGAAATAACAAGAGTATGGGAATCACATAAACAACATCAAATAAGGCATAAAAAGATCAATTTCAGATAAATCAAATCAAAAAATCAATTTCAGCAAAAACTCATAAAGAAGAAAAAGAAACTAACCTTGATGAATCCATGGAAAATAATAGCAGGGAGATTGTTTCGAAGAAAATTACGAACTATGAAGATGTAGAAGAAATAGTATGAAGATGAAGAAGAACTTAAAAAGGTTGAAGAAGAAAGAAGAAAAGTTGCAATAATGGAATTTGCAGAAGAACGATGAAGTTGCAGAGAAAACAAAAATAAAGAAAAAGAGAGTGAGAAGGAATATATATAGAGGGAATTTCTACTCGAGAAAGTAAACACGATTAATACGGAAAGATATAAGCGGTTAAAAAGCAACGGTTATAAAAGACGTGTCGAGAAATAGATGGAAGAAAGAATACGTGTGATAAATGCAGAATATGAAGAGGAGAACAACTGCGGCATTTCTCACATCATTCTCTACTTCGCAGAAAAGATATGAGAAGAGGCAAGATGTAGGATCAGAATCTCGCAACGACAATATTTCAGCGAAATTATCAACAACACAATACAACAGCGTCGCAGAACAATTTCAGGAAGAATATAATAAATGATGTCAGCTAAGATCACGAGAAAGATGTGATAATCCTACGAAAATTAGAGAGATTGCGAAATTAATATTTGTAAGGTTGCGAGAATGTCGCAGATCATACCCGAAAATAAAGGACAAATTAGCTGTCATCCATTATGTATTTCTTATAAATAGTCGTTCAAGTTGTAAAGAAAAGGGAGAGATCTTTTTTGAGTAAGAAACAAGTAAATAGGAGAGAGAAAGTCTAGAGCAGAGATCATTCTTGATTTCTTTATCTTTTCTTGTAAGAATATTCAAAGGTTGATCAATAAAATTAAGAGTGTAAACCTAAAAATGAGTTGATTAATAATGAAATCATATGAGGGGTGTAGTGTAGGATTTCCTGCAACTACATAATGGTGCTAGAAACAGGGACATTGAAGATCGAAAGTTGAAGATTGTTGTTGAGAATATTCAAATCAAGAAAGTGATTAAATAAATCAGTGAACCAGTTAAAAGAAAGATGAATAGAATTAATGAAGATGACAAAAGATTGGAGTGTAATATGATAACAAAAACGATGGTTAATGAATTCCATGAAAACATCAAAGGAAGAATACATAAACGAAATTTTGAAGGAAGGAAAGTTATGGCGGTAGAAAAGACATCACCCTTGAAAGATTGGGAAAAGCAAAAAATTACATTCATGGCGGCAGAAATACCAAAAGAAAATTTGAATCACACATCTCCATTGGTTATCACAATGCCTATTACGCGAAAAGAGAAGGAGACAACGACAAAATCCACAGAAGAATGGATATTGAACAAAACTTTAATCGATACAGGAAGTTCAGTGGATATAATATTTTATCACGCATTCTGGGAAATGGGATTTAAAGATGAAGAATGTCCAGTTCAACATATTTTGTTCACGGCTTTGGAAAATCCACAACAAAACCTAAAGGAGAGATAGTGGTACGAATTCCCCTTGGAGAAATCGAAACACATGTAATGTTGTGCGTGGTGGATATGGAATCGCCATATAATATGTTATTAGGAAGACCATGGATACATGCGATAAAAGCTGTGGTATCAACGTTGCATCAGTGTATTAAATTCCCCACACCAAATGGAATAGGTGAAATCAGAGGAGATATTGACAATGCGAAATTATGTCATCAAATTGAAGTAAAGCATTATGAAGGACAAGCAAGAAAGAAACAATTTCGCAGAAAGTTGGAAAATGAAGCAAAGAAAGAAGAATAATTTAGAGTATATATGATAAGGGCAAAAGAAGGCAAAGGAATACCCAACGAAATTTCGGAAGAAGGAGAAGGACCTATGAAAACAATAAAAGAACCAACAGGAAGGGATTCCAATTTTACTTCTGGAACTGAATTTCTTACAGTTGAGACAAAAACAGTTGGTATAGTGGTGTTGATGGTGGATTTTCGACAAAGGCTAAAATCGTAAAACCATAATCTTACATATTCCTGATCTAGCAATCAGATGAGTATTGAGGCTCATGTCTCTCATTGAAGTATGAAAACTCATGCCACAAGAGTCTCTGACTGAGTATATTGTCTCTTAGAGAATACGTGAATATGCAGTATCTCAACTGAGGAAACGACGTATCTCATGAATACTGAGCAATTTCAGTAATCACTTTTATATAGAATCGAACGATTGGGCGGCTCCTAGACAGCTTGCCTGCTAGTATAGAGCGATAACGTCTTCAGGATGTAACAATATTTTCCCTGACTATGTAAAAGACATGTGTATAGAATCTTAATGATTGGATGGCTCCTAGACATCTTGCCTGCTAGTATAGAACGATAACGTCTTCAGGATGCAACAACGTTTTCCGTGACTATACGTAATAAATATGACGCTTCAACTAGCTCATATCGCTCAATTCTCGAATAATTAATGCTCCTAGACAACGTGCTAGTATAGAGCCGTCAATTAATTATTTCTAGTCATTAGATTCATTAACTGAATCCCTAGAAAATATTCTACGTTCTTCATAATATTTTATTGCTTCAATTCATGGCTCTTCCCAGCAGAATTCCATGGGTTAGTAATAAATATTCAACGTACGGGCATCTGAGTCGCTATCGAGTATGCCCCGACCAAAATGGTGCAAGTGTATTCAACAATAATGCACTAACGAGCACCTGAATGCACGAAAGAACGATGAACCTATGAAAAATAGGAAGAAAATAATAATAATAATAAAATATTAGCTAAGGCGCTAGGGGCTGGGTCCACCGACCGTCCAGTCATGTCGTGGCCAGTCCCACGCCTAATTCTTTATTTTGTCATATTTTTATTATTTTTCCTTGATCTCGTGAAAATCCCTTCATTTGAACAAAACTCCTTCGTTTGAGGAAACTCCCCAGTTTCATGGTGTTTCCTTCACACCAAGGAAATAATATAAAATTGGGAAAGGTGTCATGGGACCAGGTCTACTAGCCGGTCGGCTATGCCCTAGTTATGGTCGGTCCCACACCTCATGATTCCTTATTATTTTATTATTATTTCCTTCATCTTATGAAAACTCCTTAATTTCATGATATTTCTTTCAAATCATGAAAATAATATAAAATTAGGGAAGACTCACGGGACCGGGCAACTAGCCGGCCGACCATGTCCTAGCCATGGCCGGTCCCACACGTCCCTTATTTTATTATTATTATCTTTATGCACTGGCCGTTTTTATTATTAAGAATGAATAAAATATTACAAAGGGGTGGTTATTATTATTATTGTTTCCTTCATCTCATGGAAACTCCTTCACTTCAAGGAAACTCCTTAGTTTCAACAAACTCCTTGATTTCATGATATTTACCTAAAATCATGAAAATAATATAAAATTAGGAAAAGTTCCATGGGACCGGGTTTATTGGCCGTCCGGCCATGCCTTAGCCATATCCGGTCCCACACTTCATGATTCCTTATTTTATTATTATTATTTCCTTCATCTTATGAAGATTCCTCAGTTTGAGCAAAAACCTTGATTTCTTCATATTTTCTCAAAATGTTGCTCAAATGCGCATCAGAAAAAATCAAAATTCTCATGACTGAGACACGAACACTTCGGTGACATGAGCATATTACCTTTACAGACCAAGGTTGGCTCTTTGGCTTGCAAGAAGCCGGTCCCACACATTTTCATCATTTGACCTAATCTGTTCACATTAGGTTCAAACTCTTCCAAACAATTTGGAATTTCATAAAACGATCGTCAGTCGGTCCCATGACCAACCAGGGCCGGTTTCATGACCCCTTGGTCGGTCCCTCATCTCTTCATAATTAGGTTTTATCACCTAAGGCTTAGACGAGCATTATTTTAATAAATGATTAAACCAACATTTAATCATCCTTTCACCAACTGGTCTTCAAGAGACTTTGGTATTTGCTCACTCGAGCATCTGGGAGTTACATGGTCGACTCATCATCCCGTGTAGCCGGTCCCTCCTTCACTCCGTGGTTGATTTTCAATAAATCATTAATTGATCAAAATTAGGGTTTCAAATCCAAGGTTCATAGTTCCAGATTCAAACACTAATAATTTTATGTTGATCCCGTAATCATCACTTTAATTATCATACTCGATTTTACCAGTATTTTAAATTAATATTTTATTTGGTCCCGCTACCAATAATTCATTAAACGATCAACATTTGCTCAGATTAAGGAATATTGGTTCAACTATCAATATTCAACAATTCATCAAATGAACAATATTTGTTCACCTTAACTATCAACATTTATTCTGGGGTCCAAGAGCATAGCTTAGTGGTATCCCATCAACTCCAGTAAGGAGGAAGTCAGGGTTTCGATCCCCGCCGTAGTAGAGGTTTGTATTTAAATTAGTTGTATAGAGGGGTTTGTCGGGGTTGGGTCTAGCAGTGGGGCTAGTTCAACTGGCTGGATTTGGGTACGGGCCTGGGTTCGACTTTAGCCTATCAAAAAAAAAATCAACATTTATTCGACAATTATATCTCTGTCTCAACAGACAAGTTCAATTCATGAGTCCCAAAACATTTGTTCGACTCAGCAATACAAAGACTCATCGTCTCATCAAGTCAGCAACTGACTGACTAAAATCACGAGACATCAATCGTGTCACATGGGGGATATCAACTAGGGTTTTGGTCAGGCGGTCTACAACACGTGTTCATCACGATGAGAATGTGAGCAAGTCGTGCAAGCAGTTAGAGGAGTTAGCAAAGTAGTGGGTATAAAATAAACCAAGTCTCCGCACGATGAGAAACTGGTTTTAACACGATTTCCACTTTCCCACTCTTTGACTCCAGCAATTGTTACACTTCATGGGATCAAGGTGTCTACAATTCTTGCAATATAAATAAGTCTCTGAATCATGATTGAAACAACAGACACTCTTTCGTCGAACAGACAACAAAAGAACAAAAACTCGGCGTCTGAACAATTACTCTAGACAAAGAAAAATTCAATCAATCAGAACTTATCTTATTTCTTCACGCAGAATACACAACACACCTATAATCTTCAATCACCATTGATCTCACACATTTCCCAGCTTCCCTTCTACAGATCGACCCATCCTCTCTTGTGACCGAATTGAATCTGGAACGGCCATTGTCTTGGTTTAGTCTGGAGTCCTACAGATTGATCTCTCAAAATTCAAAGCACTCCTTTTTTGCAGTGCATCTGTGTGAGGTTAGACAGTTCGCTCGGTTCAAGAAGTTTCCTCCGCACGATCTTTTCCTCAATTCTTTTAAAACCAGCAACTCGTTTTTCCCCATCTACATATTGGCGACCACAGTGGGAGATTAATATCTCGGTTGCAAACTCACATTTCCACAAAATGGCTGGTCTTAGGTCTGAGTTAGTTACAAATAAAAACGACGTTATCACTAGCAACAATAACAATGACGGTATTCCAAAAACCATTCATGTTTCCTACAATGGTAGTGATACTACTCCTCCTCAAACCAACATTGGAAATCATCCTCTCTTCGACCGATATCTCGAGAAAGTCAGAGAAAATCCGCCCACCATAGCTGATCTCATGAAGGTCCAGGAAGTTGTTGCCACAAATCAAACTGATATGGCTACTACTCAGAAGGAGTTGTGCAATTATCTCAAAACTCTCACTGACAAGATGACAAAGAAGACTCAGGAAAAAGGGAAAACCAAAGAAACTGTTGACCCTCAAGCCTGCAAAGCTGCAAAGAATCCACCGGAGAGGTTTCATCACTCGTGAAGATCTGGAACGCTTCATGGAGGCCCGAGGAAAAGACAAGACATCATCTGTCCATCGTCATCAACCTCCATATCACGCTGCTACACAAAGGATCCCTCTCCCAAAAGGCTACAACTCTCCAACATTTACGCTACACAACAGAACAGGAAATGCTCGAGAACACGTCTCTCGATCCCTGGAGGCACTAGGAGAGCATGAGCACAACCATGTTGTCCGTCTGAAAGAATTCTCAAAATCTTTGACAGGACGAGCATACACATGGTACAACAACATTGCACCAGGGAGCATTGCTAGTTGGGAAGAAATGGTTAATGCTTTCTACAGGAAATGCTTCTTTGTCTCAGAGAAGATCACTCTTTCTGACTTAGGGAGAATGGCTCAGAAAAGCACTGAACATCCGAACGAATATGTGAAGAGGTTCAGAAATCAAGCCTCGGATTGTCATGATACCAATGTTACTGAACAACAATTGGTGGACTTGTGCATCAACGGGATGATCCCTGTCTACAGAGCCTTGCTGGAAAATCTCCGGTTCCATACTTTTTCAGAGCTTCATGAAGCAGCCAAACGATCAGCAACTACTGCACCTACTTTACAGGAAAGAGCAAAGTATGCAAGGTGGAGGAACCTCGAAGCAGCCGACGCCTAGTCGTCAACAATCAGTATAATCTCCAGACTTCAACACACGTTGTTGCTGAAAGGGATAAAAGGAAAGCCGATACACAACATCAGAACGCTTCTCCAACATCTCAGGCTCCTTTGAAGGCGCAAAGAAAGATAACCAATCCTGAAATGCACAAACCTCGACCCGGCATCAACGAACGGGGAAATGATCAGACAGACTCAAACTTCTCTTATCATGAAGGAGTGATCGAGTTACTGGAAGTATGGGTTCGCTCAATCAAATTGTCGTTCATCAGAGAGGGACAATTGAAGAAGAAATGGAGAATCCCAGGTACTGTCGCCTTCATAGGTTCATCGATCATCCAACGAGTAACTACAATATTTTGAAGCACATCTTCAAAGAGAAGGTTGATCCATAATAGCATCAACTGGGGACTGAAGGAGTACACAAGAATCCTCTTCCAGTCAGAACCTTTACACTCTGTGTAGTTGCAGGAAATCCTACACTACACCCCTCATATGATTTCATTATTAATCAACTAATTTTTAGGTTTACACTCTTAATTTTGTTGATCAATCTTTGAATGTTCTTACAAGAAAAGATAAAGAAATCAAGAATGATCTCTGCTCTAGACTTTCTCTCTCCTATTTACTTGTTTCTTCAAAAAGATCCCTCCCTCTTTACAACTTGAATGACTATTTATAAAGAAATACATAGTGGGTGACAGCTAATCTGTCCTTTATTTTCGGGTATGGTCTGCGACATTCTCGCAACCTTACAAATGTTAATTTCGCAAGCTCTCTAATTTTCGCAGGACTATCACATCTTTCTCGTGATCTAGCTGACGTCGTTTATTATCATTTCTGAAATTCTGCGACGCTGTTGTGTGTGTCATTGATAATTTCGCTGAAACATTGTCATTGCGAGATTCTGATCCTACATCTTGCCTCTTCTCATATCTTCTCTGCAAAGTAGAGAATGATGTGAGAAATGCCGCAGCTGTTCATCTTTTCATATTCTGCATTTATCACACGTATTCTTTCTTCCATTTGTTTCTTGACACGTCTTCTGTAACCGCTGCTTTTCAACCGCTCACGTCTTTTCGTCTTAATGGTGTTTATTTCTTCGAGTAAAAAAAATCTCCTTTATATACTCTTCTTTCCACTTTTCTTTTTACTTTCTCTTCTATTTTTATTCTCTCATCTCTGCAACTCTGTTATTCTTCTGCAAGTTCTGCTGCTGTAATTTTTTCCTCCTTCAATCCTCTTACTTTTTATTCATTCCCATACTCTATATTCAAATATGGCTCCAAGTGGTCATAGATATGAGAAGAATTTACAAGATGTCCAAAAAGATCTTGCTGATAAAGGTTTCACACTCTCCACCATTCCTGGTGAAAATGCCAAATCAATTCTTTCTGTCAAACTTTTCTCTGATCAGTATTGTGATGATCAATCAATCATAATTTCGCTAGGTCAGATTCTCGCAGGTCTCCCTATTCCTCTTTATAACCCAGATCTTCCTTTATTTTATGAAATTCTCGCTCACTCGGGATTTTCGCGAGCTATCTTCCAACTGAGTGGGGACTGCATCCGTCTGATGCTAGAGTTCGCTAACCGTGGTGCTGGTAGAGGATCTCTGTACTCCAAAGAACTTAGGGATCCTAAATTCAAACCTAGAGATAATTGCTGAGAAATACACAGTAGCGAATTTCTTTGAGAACTATGAACTTATCTCCATGAAGAAAGAGAATACTCGCTGGGGTATTCGCTTAAAAAGGAAAGATAACATTGATGAAGCCAAAATTCTCATGCAAGATATTGACTGGCATTCTGGTAAAAACACAACTCCTCGCCAATCCAAAGATGATAAATGGTGTGTTTTTCCTTTAATGCTAAAAGGACCCTACATTGCTGGGTCAAATGTTCTTCCTGCGAATCTCGCTGCTTATCAACCTTGGGTTTTCTCTTGGCCCAGAAGGAGAAAAGGTATGTTTCTTCCCATTTAACTCACTTTATATTTCTTTATTGATTTTTATTATTCTGTTCGCTAACTCTTGCGACATTCCGCAGATCCAAAAACTGAAAGCTAGTTATAACTGGGAAATCTAGGACTCTGTTAGCTCTTCGCTCATACACAGATGAGGTAAGAAATTTTCTCTTATATTTTAAATTTTCTTCAATTTTCTCTTATGATTTTAAACATATACTGTTGCTTCCATGCTTCCATTTCTTATTTCTATCTGTGTGTGAAGATTATTGCTGAAGTAGAAGAATCTGCCTGTTGCGAAGACTGGTGATAAAGGTAAAGGTGCTCTTCGCAGGGAAAAATCAACTGGTCCTCCTCCAAAGAAAAGGAAAGTTCGTTCTTCTTCTCCTTCAAATATTCCCTCACGAAAATTCCGAAAGTGACAAGGGTGATGAGGACAATGATCTTGCTGCAAGTGAAGATTCTCCACCTGAATCTTCTATGGCTAAGCTCTCTGGCCTCTTTTCTGATTCTCTACAAGGAATGGGATAGCCAATTCGCAAATACCTGCAAAGCTCTCGCTACCCTTTGCGATGTCCCTTTACTGGATGGTGATAGCTCTCTTCTGGAGTTTCTAGATCAGTGACTCCCGACTTCTTGCATTCTCTCAATAGTCTGGTATATTTTATCCTTTTACTTCTTCATTGTATAACTCAAAATTTCTTTCTATATTAATATTTTATATTTTCTCGCAGGCTGGAAAAGCTTCTTTTGCTGTTGCCTCAGATCTAGAGAGAAGACGCGAAAATCTTGAAAAGAGAATCTTCAATTTCGCAAAAAGAATGAAGAATTGGAAGCTGAAGTTAAAGGTCTTCGCGAGAAAAATAGACAATTAGAAATTGATTCTTCTTCGTATAAGAACAAAATCTCTACTCTTCAGCAAGCTAATAATCAGCTTTACGGTATGTTACTTTTCTTTCTCTTTTCTTTTTCATCATCCTGTTTTTTATCTTATTTAAATGATCCTTTTTGCAGACATTTATGGTCTTTCTGATGAAGCTACCCTTCTTCGTTCATTTCCTAATGCCTTGGATAATGATACCCTTCTTGAGCGTCTTAACAATTCCTTAAATAGCTTCTCAAATGATAGAATTTCATCTCTTTCTCTAAATGAGCTTAGATCTAAATTTCGCCTCTTAGAAATTGACCATAGATCTAGTTTAGGCTTAGCCAACCGATTTAAGCGTCTCCTTCTTGATTCTAAAGAGAAAACCAATGAGTTAAGAACCAAAATTAGCGGTCTCATAGATGATAAGGATCGCATCTCTGATCAAGGTGCCAAGGCTTTGGCGAAATTCCAAAAGGCTCTTCTTGAAGTTCAACTTGAACTATGCGAAAGGGAAAATCAAATTCGTTCTCGTCTTCTTATAAGTAGTGAGGATGAATTTGTTTGGGCTGCGAAAATCTTAGATGATGCTAGTAAAGATTTAGGTGTAAATGTTAGTCTCCAAGTTGAGCATACAACCTTGATTAGAGATATGATTTCTGACAGAGAAGGTTACTAACTGCTCTTCTTTACTAATCTTTTGCTTCTTATGAATTCTCATCAAGTTAATAATTGATTGTCTTTTGCTCGCAGATTCTGAAAATAGATATCGTGAAAAGATTGAAGAACTCGAAGCTGAAAAGGAGGAACTCGCAAAGAATCTTTCTTCTCGCAACGACAAGTATTCTAGATTAAAGAATCAAATCAAGATCACTGTTGCGAATTTTAAGAATGATGCTATGCATTTTCGCAATCAAACTATCCAAATGGTTTGTGACGATCATAATATCCCACATTCTGATTATCCTTGTCTCTTGGAAGAAATCCCACAGAATACTCCCAGTTTGATTATCTCTGATAGCGAAGCTGACGATGAAGAATCTGATAGTGATGGAGGTTCTGATGGTGATGAAGATTCTGACGCAGACGAAGAAGGGAACAAGTCTGATGAAGATAATGAAGGATAACTAAGAAGTAGTCTTTATCTTTCTTTGATTCTTTGTAATACTTGTACATTCTTCTTTCTGTATATTTGTGTTTCTTTCATTTTGACCTGCATTCATTAAAACAATTCTTCTTTGCAATACAGTTAATCAATATAATCATTAATTCTTGAATCTTTGAGTAAACTCATATGGAGACAAATAACATTTTCTAATTTCATACATTCCCATACTTGCCTCTGTTATTTGAATCCAAATGAGAGATTTCATAAAATTTTCTTATTTTATGTCTCAATTTCGCGGTTAATTATGTATAACTTCGCAATCTTATGCGAAGTGAATTTTTCTTTTCAAAATCTCATTCCTGTGTGGTCTTATTTTGCCTTCCTAATTAAAGGTCTTATTATGCCACCTCTTGTCATTGCGACAAAATCGCAGGACGTCCTTGCACTTTCATGCAAAAACCCATTGATCTTGCCTTAACTTTTTCTTTTGTATTATGGCCTCTTCAGGAATGTTGCGACAATATGACAGGCCTAAATATTCTTGCGAAAATGAAGCCCCATGACATTGCCGTCTTGCGACGAAATCGCAGGACGTCTTCGCACTTTCATGCGAAAACCCATTGATCTCGTCTTATCCTTTTCTTTTGTATTATTGCCTCTTCAGGATTGTTGCACAAATATGACAAGCCTTAATATCCTTGCGAATAAAAAGCCTCATGACATTTGCGTCTTAAGACACTTATCAGCTCCCTAATGGAGGGTGCCGCCCTTATCTCCCCCTGGTTTCCCCTTCAAGGAGGCGTACTTCTACCATACAAGGTTAGCTCCTCCCATCCAGTCTTAACAACAACCAGTTGTTTTCGCAGCCTCTTATCCCTTTTACCTATAGGGCTTATGGTTACGAGACTGCACCCTAAGTGGGGTTTTCTTCAGGCCGAGTGCAGTATAAGCCAAGACTTGTCAAGAATGGCAAAGTACGCTTCAAACGTCTCTGGCACTCTTGACTCAACCGTGTACCTCGGCGCCTTGATCAGATCTGCACTCCTTGGGAGAGTCCTTATTACCTTAGTCGCCCAACCTAAGTCATATGCTTAAGCTGAGAATCCAAGGTGCCTCTCCCGGATGGGCTTCATTGACCCCAAATCTCCATGACTCAGGTTCCGGTGGCGGTGTAGCCTTTCCCTGAGCCATGCAACAGGTACCCTACCCCTTATATGACGTACTTTAGGTCTTACATTTGCCTCTTGCGAAATTGTATTCGCGAACTAGGGTGTACGCCATAAAGGTTCGCCTCTTTCTTTTCATTTTTCTCTGATTATTTTCTGTAAAATTCATTATCTCTGCGAGTCTCGCAAATCATCATATTGTATCTGAATTTCGCAATCTCAATTTTTTCATCAAATGTATTTTGAGAATTTTGCTTATTGCGAGAGTATCGCAACAACTTAATCATTCATACATTTCTTGTTTTTATTACCTTTGTCATCCTCTGCTTCTTTATTATTTTCTGCTACTGCTTCCTTGTAGTGGTATGTTCATCATTTTTATTCTGAGCTAGCATTAGTTTCGCAACATCTCTTCTCCTTTCCTTTCGATTGCATCCACCATCAACCTCTCACTTCTTTGTGTATCTTTGATTTTGTGTCGCCAGTTTTCCTTCTTGTTTGCTCTTCCTTCGCAAGATTCTATCTCAGTTTCGTAACACCTCTTTCCTTCAACCCAATCTCCCTTTACGATTCCTACACCACTGGGGTGAGGGAATTTGATGCACTGGTGGAAAGTTGAAGATACACCTAGAATCCCATGTAGACAAGGTCGACCAATTAACGCATTGTAGGGTGATTCTACATCAACGACACAAAATAAGATTTCAGAATATATTCCCTTCAATGGAATTTGCATAGTAACCTCCCCTTTAGGCTTGTTAGCAGTACCATTAAAACCATATATCTTATATGTTGATGGTATAAGATTATCATCTCTTCCACCCATGGTTTTATAAGTATGATAAAATAAGATGTTCACAGAGCTTCCAATATCAATTAGAATTCTATTAATTGCCCATGAATCTTCAGCTTCTTCATCCTCATCTTCTTTCGGTTTTGTATTATTTTATAATTTTACTACCAATGGATTGTCATGCACCTCTTCTCCTTCGGGAATTTCTTCTGTGGTAAAAGAAATGATCTGTTTCTTCCATTCCTCTAGTGGCGAGATTTTCGCAATATTCATAATTTCTCTTCCATCATTATCTCTTGCGAACACTCTACTCAAAACATTATCATGAAAATCTTCAATTGTCTTATATGAATGTACGATAGAGTGACATAATAGATTTTTTGCTTTTCACCAACTTCTATGAAGAATGTTTCCTTCTTTTTCATCATATTCACTTTGTGATGCTCTGGTGGTTGTGGCAGTGGTTGAGATTGTGGATGCCCTACTAGAAAGTCGTTTAGTTTTCCTTGATATATCATTCTCAAAACAATTCTTTTTACATTTCTGCAATCATTTGTTGTATGTCCATAAAAATGATGATAAGAACAAAACTCATGACTTCTGTGGTTTGGAGGTGGTTCCGTTCCCATGTTCCATGGTGTTGGTACATTCTCCATCAAGATTATAGCTTCCCATATCTTCTCCACACTTGCATTTAGAGGTGGCATCTTGATTTCTTCCCATACTACCTTGTGACCTCCTTGTCCTCTATTATAGTTTTGTCTTTGACCTCCATAAGTTTCTTGTGGTTGATCGAGTCTTTGAATCTTGTTATTTCCACCACGATTGTAGAAATTTCTTTCTCTTTCATACTCTTCTTGATCTCGGCTTCCCATAGCCACCAGTTTCTGTTGATTGTTACTTGTCACCTTCTCTTGTTGTACTTGCGAAGTATTCGCCACTGTGTTTATTAGCTTGGGTAATAAGCTTGCATTCGCTGTTTGTGAGCTGGTGTTCGCAACTAGATATGATTCCATTTCATTTTGCATTTCCTCTAGAGCAATGTATTCTTCTTGAAGTTCTCACAATTCAGTCATTCTGATCGTATTCTTGACTCTGAAAATTTGGACATACAATAGGTTTGTTGCAAACATAGCATTGATAAATGATAATATAAGATATCTTTCATCTACACGGCCGGCTATTTCGCTACACATAGTTCTCCATATTTTAGTCAGGTGTTTCAAACCTTCGCCAATCCTTTGTTTTAATCCAAACACATCTTCTATACCAGGTCGCGAGGAATTATTACTTATATATGCCCCAAAGAATGTAGTCTGCAAATGATTGAAGGAGGTTATTGTGTTCTTTGGTAGACCTTCAAACCATTTTAACGCCTCTCCTGTTAAGATGGATGCGAAATATTTTCACAATACGACATCATGATTTTCCCATTGTAACATGCACCTCACATAGGCTTTAACGTGTTGAATTGCACAATTTGTTCCATCAAAAATGCTGGTTAATGCGGGCAAATTTCATTTCGGTGGTATTCCTCCTAATTGTACTTCCCTTGTAAATGGAGTTTTCGCAGCTGCTTCTATTGCTTCATCCAATTGTCTTCTGCCTACTTCTCCTCTATTATTTAACATTCATATCATTTCTTCTAATTCTTTCAAGATTTGTTTATTTACACCTGAATCTTGATCCATTGGTCTCTTTAATTTCTCCTCTCTTCTTCTGCGTTTATGTCTATCTTCTCTCGCGAAATTTTGCATTTCTTCTTCATTATCCTCATCTCGTCTTCTTCTGCGATTCTCTTCCTCATATTTATCTTGAATTCGCATATGATGATGCCTTTCATTTTCCCCTCCATGATTTTGTTCATTTCTTATCAATTCAATTCGCTGTCTTTCATCCATCCTCTTTACTCTATCATACTCCTCATTGAGATTACCGTTATTCCGGTTTTGTGTACGCCTTCTTTCTCGATTGTCGTGATTGTTCTGACGAATTTTCTCCTGAATCTCTTGTTCTTCCATTTCCGCTCTCAATCTTTCACGTTCGCAGATTAAACGTGATTTTTCAGCATAATGTCTTTCAATTTCTTCTTCAATTGTCTGTTGATTTCTTTGAGTTTCTCTCTCATGTAAAATTCTTCTTCCTTCCTCTCGATTTCCTTCGCCATCTTGGTCATTGCGTCCCTGATGTTGTCCGTTCTCTTGATTTCCACCATTTTTCCCATCATCAAAAGTTTCATTTTGTGGAACGTAACGATCATCAGCTCTTTCTCTATTTTCGCGATATTCTTCATTAGGATTTGATATTTCTTCTTGAATATTGTTTCCAACATTGATTGTGGGTGAGTTTCGCCTCATTTCTCTTCTAGTCGATCTTGAATATAATTTTGTAATACTTCTCGATCTTCTATTTTGTAGTCTTATATTCTCCATCCTTAATTCGTGATTTTGCCTTGTTAAATTTGCACGTTCTTCTGCCTCAGATCTTCTTTCTTCATGTATTCTTCGTCTCAACGTTTCTAACGCTCCAGTTTCCTTATCTTCATGAACTATTCCTTCATCTGCTTCTTGATTTCTCCCTTACTGTCTATAATTTCTGTTTTGTTGCTCTTCTTCTACTTCTTCAGCCGAATTTGATTGCCAAGTGTGTATGCTCACCCTATCATAATCTGTACTCCTCCCTTGAACTAGTGTTTGTTGAATTGGTGGTTGAATTTGATTTTCTCTATTACTTCTCATTCTAGTAGATTCTCCCATTTCACTTCTTTTTCTTCCAGCAATTCTCTTGCTTCTTCTAACAATAGTCGGTTGTTTGGATGTATTTCTTTTTCTAGCCATTTCTTCAATGTTAACAATATTGCAAGAAACTATGGAAATTCTTAATCAATCACTCTAAATTTTCACAAATCTCAATATCAATTTTCAACTTTTTCTAGAATAATCTTCAATACCTCCCTGTTTCTAGCGCCATTATGTAGTTGCAGGAAATCCTACACTACACCCCTCATATGATTTCATTATTAATCAACTCATTTTTAGGTTTACACTCTTAATTTTATTGATCAATCTTTGAATGTTCTTACAAGAAAAGATAAAGAAATCTGGAATGATCTCTGCTCTAGACTTTCTCTCTCCTATTTACTTGTTTCTTCAAAAAGATCCCCCCTCTTTACAACTTGAATGACTATTTATAAAGAAATACATAGTGGGTGACAGCTAATCTGTCCTTTATTTTCGGGTATGGTCTGCGACATTCTCGCAACCTTACAAATGTTAATTTCGCAAGCTCTCTAATTTTCGCAGGACTATCACATCTTTCTCGTGATCCTAGCTGACGTCGTTTATCGTATCATTTCTGAAATTGTTCTGCGACGCTGTTGTGCTGTGTCATTGATAATTTCGCTGAAACATTGTCATTGCGAGATTTTGATCCTACACTCTGAACAACCAGTCAAAGAAGCAGTTCAATATTGATCGAGCATATCTGTGAAATCGCTCTATCTGTCTATGGCATAAAGGAAAGACATGTTCACATCACCGAATTACATTGTGTCAGATGTCTGTCCCTCCCGGAAATACTCCTTGAACCTTCATCCACAGACAAGGAGATGCACTACTGGGGACTGCTTACCACAGTCCATCTCAGAGGAAATGAATTCGGAAGAACGTTGATCGATGTTGGCACCACTATCAACATTATTCCATGAAAACCCTCAGAGCCACATGCATTACACGACAAGAAGCTACTCGTGATCCCATCTCAATCAGAGACCTTGAAGGAACGCTCGGAAATACTTATGGCTACATCACCCTCAAAGTGAACCTAAGTTCAACCTGGACAGAAACCAAGTTTCACATAATTAGGAAGATCTAGGATATGACATGATCCTCAAACGAGCGTGGGTCTACGCTGAAAATATGGCTACTGACAAAGCGTCTTCGGTTGCACATCTCTCCAATGAAGAAAGTTCTGATCCAGAAAATTTGGTGGACATTCCATCATCAGCGCATTTGGAGGAATTTCCTTGACGAGGTTTAAGCAAGAACCAACAAAAAATCAATAGACATTCATCAAGAGGTTCCGCACTCAGGCAAGTCTCATTCCTCCCATGTCTATGTCATTTATTCCCTCACATGCTATCCTAACATGGGGACTCTAGCAACTCTACTATTGCAAGACATTATGAATGGTAGCTTCACCACATTAATATTTTACCAAGTGGTCGAATCCGACACCTCTCCGAATCGAGCATCTCAATAAGACATTCATTACGAGATGATTTTCAAGCACGACAAAGAATAACATGAATATTCCCTGAAATATTTTTATGAGTGTCCATATGGGACACAAAATCAGAAGGCTTTTAAAAAGGAGAGGGTACCCAAATACACCTCAAGCTAAAACTTTTCCTACCTATAAGTCCTTTCTCCGAAAGTAATTGTCTATGGACTGAGTCGAGACAACACAACTAATCGGTTCACACTTTGTGTGATCGTCTATAGATACGAGATCGAGACAATACAACAACGAAGTATGTTACTTGATAAAAAAGGTTCGGACTTAACCAAACACAATAGGATTCACTTATCAAGTAAATAGGAACTAACGTTTGTGTAATTTATTTTAATTATAATAAAATAATTATAATGCGGAAATATAAAGTAAATGACACAACAAGACTTTGTTAACGAGGAAACTGCAAATGCAGAAAAACCCCGGGACCTTGTCCAGAATTGAATACTCTCAGGATTAAGCCGCTACACAAAATTACACCTAACTTCATATAGTTGAGACCAAGCAACTAAACCTATAGTTCACCTAGTTCCATATGTATTCCCACGCCTCCAACTTATATATAAGTCACGTACTTGGAACAATTCCTTTGGTTCGTATTTCAAACAGTAAAGGAACAACAAATTTGTTTGGTATAAACTCTCTTCAACCAAGTGATATGAGTCAAACAAAGGATCTTCCGTTTATCTTAACATAAACTCCTTCGTCAGGTCCTTAGATCTATCTTATGTTCAATTACCGAAGTAATCGTTTAAGATTAAGCCAACAACACTCTTAATCCAAAGAATTGTGTTGATGCCGATCTACTCAATTAATCAATCCAATCTACCACAAGGATAAACCAATTATTAATTGGATCCTCTTTTACCAAAACAAGTATTGTGCACACCAAAGATTATAAAACCAAGTCAGATCTTCAATATCTTCTTTGTCTTCAAATCTTCTTAAATCTTCAATAAAAACCTGCACACAATCACTTGAATCTCTTGTGATCAATCACGCACAGAACGGAGTATGTTAACAATGGATTATCACAAGATCGTCTTTAGAACTAACAACAGTCTAAAGATCCATGTCGAAACTCTGAACTAGTTTGAGTGAATCTTATATCAGAAAAGAAGATTCTCAATAGTAAACAAACTAGGTGCAATCATATTTCAACCACCGTTAGTCAATCAAATCAATGAAAACAAAAGATAAACCGCAATTATCTAGTTTCCCACCAACGGTACACGCTAGAGCTTCTCAATCCCAAAGAAGACTTTAAACTGAGCGTCCGTAAGAGAATTCGCCTAATTAGGTTACTCTCCTCTCCGAGTAGGCGGCTACACCAGTAACAACAACAAAAGAGGAAGTCTGTTGTTATGAAGGATTAGTTTGCTAGAAAGGAAAACTTCAAGTATTTATAGACAAGGTAGTTTGGACACCAAGGAATTTCCAAAACCGAAAATATTCTCAAGATATTCATTAAAGCACAAATTCGGTTTCCATAATTCTTGGAAATGCTCTGTCCAAAAATAATGATCAAAATATCTCGGAAAATCTAATTAGCAAATGCACATTACTAATTCTTATAGTTTCCTACAAAATGAAATTAATAACCTTAATTAAAAGATTCTTAACTTACTTATGTTTCGATCCTGGGATTCTCTTCCCTTAGCTATTAAGGAATAACTTTGAAAAAATTAAAGAAATAAACATTCATAGCACGTGTTCAAAGTATGTCGACATCCTTACTTTGTAAGTTCTCTTTCACACTTACAACCTTGAAACTGATTTGCCACACTTCCAAACAAGTTTAGAATTGGTTCATATGAATTTCAAGAATTATGCGATTGATCAAACAAACATTCCATCACAATCATGGGTTTAATGGTTCTACCAAAACAAGTTTCGGTTATACCTTCCATGTGAGTACTGTGCATAGTCACACTAGCTTTCCAAAATTCGGTTGACTAGGTACTAGGATCGGTTCCCCACATATATATGGTATCTAACTTATATGTGTTGCACATGTCCATAGGATCGATTCCCCTTTCTGCTATAAACCTTGCTGCACCCCATACAAGGATCGATTCCCCTTTGTGATGTACTGCACCTCTTACTAGGATCAGTTCCTCTTTCCCATATTTGGTCAGACATAAAATTACAAACCCGATCATACCATCTCATGTGATTACTTAAGATCGGTTTCACTAATAAAAGTCATACCAATACAAAAGTAAGGCCTTTGTGAATAGTTCTACCAAGAACACAAACAAGTTGTGAGCGGTTATACTCAATCACACATATTGGTTGTTCATAAGATATGAAATGAATAACAAAACCAATAACACCTGGCAATTTCCTTTTCGGTTCTGTTTATGGGTGAAAACTATTTCTGCTGATTTTGGTAATTTTTGGGTGTGTGTGGATGAGAAATGAATCTAAACCCTAAACAAATGCACTGCACGGGAGTGCTTTCTGATTCAAGAGATCAATCTGTACAATTATGGCCTAAACCAAGAAATGGTTGTTCCAGATTTGCTTCTGTCACAAAGTGAAGGAGATGGGGTTGATCTTAGGGAGGTAAAGAGAAGAAGGTGTTGAGATTGTGAAGGTGTTGGTTGTTTATTACTTGTATCAGAATACCGAACTGGCGTGCAAGATGTAAGCAATCAACTCTTTGTGTTTGAATACGAAGTGTATCAACACTTGGTTTCTGTCTTGTCTGTCTTGGAAATAAGGAGGAGAACCTATTTATACAAGTCATTGAGCCTAACCCACGTCTCTCGTGGGAAGTAGAGGAAGTGGAGTGATGGAGTAGTGGAGTCGTGTTAGTGATTGTCACACGATCAGGTATGAGCCCACTCCTCCCATCATCACTAACCGTCCATGTCTTCCTGACACGTTCTTGTGATGGCGCATTGCACCTGTAAACCGCCAGACCAATACCCCAGTATGTATCCCCTAATTTGTGACATGCTTGATGTCTCGATTGTCTGGATCGTGGGACCCATAGAAGGTAGCATACAATGCTAGGTTAAATAACTAAGTTATTTAGGAAGTCGATATTCATGAAATATCATGTGTATTTTATACATGTAACGCATCGAATATAATCAATGTGTATGAAGCATCGTTGTTTTAAGGCTTAATGGAGTAAGTCGCGGATTAAGCGTGTTAGAACAGATGCATGCTTAGATATCTTCGAATAGTAGTTTGGAGGTTGCACAGGAAAGCCCTCCCTTGGCCGATCACATGATGTGGTAGGGTGACGGATGGTAAACACCACGACACCTTATTGGCCATTTAACTCCTAGCCTGGGCTGCCTAACCAAGCTGGTAGAGTTGGACTGATGAGATGATATATGACGCTCATCTGCGACCGTTGATGAAGTTTTAGGGTTTTGAAGAGGTGCAAGAATCACTCTTCAGCTTGGTCGAAACCAAGCATGGGAGGTGTTCTTGGCAGGACCGACCGGGCAGGCGTGTAGACGAATTTCCGGTGTGCATGTCCATACCTCACTGCCCCATGAAGATGCAGTCTAGGCCACTCAAGTTTACCGGTAAAGAGGAGTGGCTGAGATCGATTTGCGACAGGAATCCTGTGCCGCAAAGGATTTCCAAAGAGGCGCGACATGCCATCTTCAGGGTGCACGAACCGAGGCGTCTGGTCCTGCCTTGCTCTGGTCGGTCGGACATAGAGGTAGACGGGCCCACAGTGATCATGTAGATAATCTCTGGACCTCCTTAGTCTATTCCTGCACCCTTCATCCAGGCTGGCGAAGATGGACGCTCGTGATCGATTTACGACGCATGTAATATGCCGCAAACCCTAATTAGGGTTTTATGTTGGTCGGGCGTATGATACTTTGGCCGGACGAATTTGCATGCTATGCTCTTCGTATAGACTGGCCGACCACGTGGGACCCACATTGGGACGGTGGTGAACATGGTGATACCTGACCGACAGTCCTGGTGTAATCTAAGCCATCCAACCATGCTTGCGAAGTTGGATGGTCGTGATCAATTTGGATTTCCACGGTTTCCTAAAGCATCCCTCTAGCCATGTTTGGGGAATCGTTTATTGCTCCATAGCTTGGATGTGGGAGAACCGATCATGTAGGTGGAAAGTGGGCTCGCCAATGGGCGTACAAACACTTCACCAATTGATCCCGGGACAATCCAAGCCGTCCAACTGTGCCTGCGAAGTTGGACGGTCGCGACTTAGTTGCAACCAATGCCAATTGTTCTTGTACGCACTTCACCCTTGAATCGACCTTACACACGCCCTTGTGAATTTTTTGAAGAAGGTTCAAGGTGGTAGGGTCACAATCGTTAAGTGAAGCATCTCTTTGTCTTTTGCACACATTCTCCCTTATGCGTCTGAAGGTACAGGGACGAAATGGTTTTTGAACCCCGAGAGAGTTGCCAATTGGATCAAAACCACGATCACGACAAATTTGACCAATCAAGCAAGGGTAACCTAACATCTTGATGGGTGAAGTCATCGAAGTCATTTGAAAGATGATAAAACCACAAATATCGAGGCTTTGAACACCCGATTCAAGGAAATAGACCAATTCCGCAAACTCATGACTCCACCAAGAATTCTCAATTGTGGAGGGACAAAGATTCGAGATACCAAGTTTTCCAAATGCCATCAACGCAATACTAAGATCATTAGTAGGAAACTTTCCTTGATTCCAAGATACCTTCTTGCCACAAAGCCCAATAGAGATTTCATCACATGATGGACGTTCATCACTTGGTCTAGGAAGACGCACGTTTCCCAACGGAATGTTGGTAATCTTTGAAATTAATTCTCTATCAACAAGAAATCTTTTTCTATTTATCATGGATTTGAATTCCATCTTATTAAGATCAACATCATGAATGTTGGCATAGAAAATTCTTGTGAGAGAATCAAATCCTTGACCATGACCATCAAAGATATTTTCCAAGCTTGAATTTTTTGAAGCAAGCTAAATCCTCTTCATTCCCACTCGAGAGATCCAATTTCTTTTCTAGGATAAAACCTTTAGATGAAATCTTTTCAAAAATTCTAGCACAAGAATCATCCGCAAACCTAATCCTAAGAGAATTTTGGTCACAAGGAGAATCCATGCTAGAGGTATTTGAGATTTTGGAGCTTATTTTTGAGACCTTAGAATTCATCATGAGATCTAAGAAATTGAAAGGAGCAAGAGGAATTTATTTACTTGGAGTGAATCTTGAACACCCTTTGTTTCAATTTCTCCAAGAAGGCTTCAATGGAGGAAACACACCAAACCCTAGAGGTTTACGTACGCTGACGGGTGATGAAGAAGAGGGTGCGTGAACTTCTTCTTTATAAGACCAAAAATGGGCTTGGAACCGTTTGTGAACCGCGACCCACATACGGAAGGTGGGATTTTCTTAGCCGTTTGCACATCAAAGGTTATGAATCCCATGCCAACACACCTTTGTGAGAGACGATGGACGCAGTAGAAATCTTTATTTAGTATTCTAAAAGAGAATAACAAAACTGTACACAACTCAAACATTTCTTGCCCCATTCCAAGATATATACAAATGGGGTAGTGCCAGGCTTGTCACCAAGAGGCATAATGTGCAGAGGAATTCTCATGCAACATTTCTGGTTGATATATGTGAACAGTCCCCGTGATACAATCAACGTAATGATGATAATCAGGGCAGTCAGAGCTTTCTATCCTTCGTTTGATCTGGCTAGAAGGAAAATTCTTCTGATTCCTAAGCTGTACAATATTATTCGATGGTTTAACATGTACAGAACCTTTTTCGAAAGGATTCTTAGACTTAACAGAATTAAGTTTTTCTAAGAGTTTAAAAACGCCTTTGAACGCTCTAAATAAATATTTATCAATTGATCCATTACGATAGTATTCCTCAAAGAGATCAAGAGTTAATCTAGTGAGGGTCCATATCCTTGAGCGCGACGAGCGTTTCCTCAATCTTTCCTTCTTTTTATTTTTTCCTTTAGATTGGTTCTCATCATCTAAATTTTCCTTTTTAGATGAAATGAGATTATCATGTGAACCCGGAGGTTTTAACCATAATAATCCTTGAGCAATCTTTAAGGACTTATGGCGTGCGTTACAGATTCCAAGAGCAAGTTTTCCAAAGAAATTTCCCATGGGACAATTTTTAAGGAACGAACAAACACAAACTTATTAGGTTTAGAGTGTCTGCCTGCTCTGACACCAATTGAAAAAGTGAGGGTACAACAACCACACCCAATATTTCGCTTAGCAATCTGTATGGACAACTCCAATATACTTTCTAGAGAATCAACTAGACAGTCAGACTCAATCTAGATAAAAAGTGTATCAAAGAGTTTATATCTCTATCTCTCGATTTGATATATACTCAAGAAAAAAGAAATCTGCGAGTCTTTATCAAATTCCAGAGAGATAATGGTACCAAAGACCAATTTAAATCAACAACCATAAGGTCGGATATTCTAATTGATTGAACAACTTACAACCTGTGATATTTCAATTATATAACCAAATATAATGCGGAAAAGAAATAACACAGACACAAGAATTTTGTTAACGAGGAAACCGCAAATGCAGAAAAACCCTGAGACCTAGTCCAGATTGAACACACATTGTATTAAGCCGCTACAGACACTACCCTACTCAAAATTAACTTCGATCTAGACTGTAGTTGAACCCAATCAATCTCACACTGATCCAAGGTACAGTTATGCTCCTACGTCTCTGATCCCAGCAAGATGCTACGTACTTGATTCCCTTAGATGATCTCACCCACAACTAAGAGTTGCTACGACCCAAAGTCGAAGACTTTAATAAACAAATCTGTATCACACAGAAAAGTCTACGGTAATAGATAAATTCGTCTCCCACGAATATACCTACAAGTTTTGTTCTGTCTTTTGATAGATCAAGGTCAACATGAACCAATTGATAAACCAGACTTATATTACCGAAGAACAACCTAGTATTATCAATCACCTCACAATAATCTTAATCGACGCAGCGAAAAAAAAGATATTGCGGAATCACAAACGATGAGACAAAGTGTTTGTGATTTCTTTTATATCTTACCTGTCGGAGATATCAATCTCAAGCCAATTAGTACAATTATACTCGTACGATAGAAACAACAATATCAGAATACACAACTACAAGAAAGTAGTATCGGCCTGGCTTCACAATCCCAATGAAGTCTTTAAGTCGTTAACCTGGTTTAGAAGAAGAAACCAAAGTTTAAAGGAGAATCGACTCTAGCTTAGCACAACTAGTATCACACAGAAGGTGTGAGGATTAGGTTTCCCAGTTGCTAGCGCGCTCCCTTATATAGTCTTTCAAATCAGGGTTTGCAATCAATGTTAGCTTGGGAACCAAGCACTCAATATTTACCATTAGATGAAAACCTGATTAGATTCAAGCTAATATCTTTCAACCGTTAGATAGAAAACTAGCTTGTTATACACAAATGAAATGCACGTTTCTAGGCTTGTGTAACCGTACCCAAACTTGTACATTTGTTGGTTCAACAATAGTCAACCAAATGGTTAGCCATATGATCACTTTCATATCAACCATATTCTTCTTCACCATAATTAGTTCAAGTGACTCAAATGAACTAGTTTGAAAGTTGTTCAATTGCAAGGAAATATTATGTAACTACAAAAGACACAATTGAAGCAAAAACGATTTGATTCACAAGAATCGGTTCATGAACTATATAGCCACGGTTTGCAATTTGCATTCCTTAGTTTATAGAAGAATAAGTTCACAAACATCGTTTTTAGATATCACCTACTCAAGTTCGCGGACGGAGTTCACAAACTCCAGCATAATTTCTCGGGTTGAGAACTTCCGCCAGTTCGCGGACTTAGCTCACGCCACCATTCCGGTTCTCTTGATCAACAAAGTTCGCAAACTTCGGTTCAAGGAATAAGGACTTATACATATATCTGTTTCCACAACAATGCTTATATCCTCCAATGGTTATATAATCTAAACTCTCATTTCAATCATTGAAACATTCTTAGAGGACGTTGATATTCTATAATTGTTATTCACAAACTATTTTTCGTCAAAGTAAGCAATTTTCAAAGTGATTGAAACTTGTCATGACTTTTGTCACTAGGTAAAGATGAACTTGTCTAAAGCGAAATCTTACCAACACATATTTCGATAAATAGATAGGCGAGATTAACTCGGATCAAAATAGCAAATGTGTATAATCTAAGTCTATATAGCAAAACGACTTTTGTCTCAAGATAGGAGATAAATAGACTTTTGAGTGATAAATAAGTTCAAGTATCCACATAGCTTTTAGTCGATGAAGATCCACCGGTTCCTTGAGTAGTCCTTCGTCTTGTATGATGATTTCCATGGAGTTCTTGAGCTCAACTACACTTTTTATCCTAGTCTGAGACCTTATCTATAGTAGACTAGAAATCAAGACTTATAGTTTTGATCACTAACATTGAAAAACATGCTTGAGATAGCAACACATGCGAGTTCGACCGAGAAATGCTCTAACATAAAAGCTTACCAATACGTATTTCGAGAAAAAGATAGGCGAGTAAACTCAGCTCGAAATAGCCAATGTGTATGTATGAAAACTATCATACTTATACGAATTTTGTCTCAAGAGTAGGAGATAGAGTAGATAGAATTTTGAGTGACAAGATGAGTTCAAGTCTCCACATACCTTTTGGTCGGATGAAGTTCCACTGGTTCCTTGAGTAGTTCTTCGTCTTTGCAAGATAATCGCCATGGAGTCTGGAGCTCAACTATTCCTAACTATTCCAGGCCGAGACTTAGTCATAAGTATACTAGAAATCAAGACATATAGTTTTGATCAATTGTTGATGGTGGATTTTCAACAAAGGACAAAACCGTAAAATCATGATACTGCGTGTTTCTGAGTTGGCTTCAGGCATGTGGCGATTCATATTTTACGAAGCCATGATGAATATGTTTCCTGAAAGGCCTCCACTAGATGAGCGTTCAGTGCCACACATTTCATCATGTCCTCTATGTAGAATAACATAATTGGGCGGTTCTCCGTAAGATTGAGAGAAACAACGCCTTCAGGACATCGGTGACACTCACTGTTCCCTGACTACATGAGAGAGACCCGCCTCTACATAGAATAACGATTGGGCGGTTCTCCGTAGATTGAGAGCAACAACGCCTTTAGGACGTCGGTGACACTCACTATTCCCTGACTATGTAGAAAGACCCGTGTATATATCCAGGTGGTTCTCCGTAGATTGAGAGCAACAACGTCTTCAGGACTTCGGCAACTCGCTGTCTTCTGACTATACACCTTCGGAATGGGTATGACGCTTTAACTGGCTAATATCCCTTCTGTAATAGATTAATTCTGCCGTGACATTTACCACTGAATTCCCATAATGATCTATTATTTCTCCTATTCCATGGTCGAATCCACGGCCTGATCCCATGGAATGGAAATAACTATTGCTCATATTCCATGGTCGAATCCACGGCCTGATCCCATGGAATGAAAATAACAATTGCTCCTATTCCATGGTCGAATCCAGGGCCTGATCCCATGGAATGGCAATAAACAATTTTATCATCTCATTATTCCGATTTCATGATCGAATTCACGGCTAATCTCATGGAATTATAATAGATAATTTTATTACTCCGATTTCATGATTGAATCCAAGACTGATCTCATGAAATAGTAATATGTAATTACTCTGATTGTATGGTCGAATCCACAATCCCATGGAATGGTAATACTTAACTTTATTATTCCGAATTCATGGTCGAATCCACGACTGATCCTATGAATTGATAATAGAACCACTCATTTTTATTGCCCAGTTTCATGAATTATTCTCCTCTGAATTTCATAAACTAATAATAATACTCAACAACCGGGCATCTGGACCATCACTGAGTAATCCCCACAAAAATGGTGCAAGTGTACTCGACAATGATGCACGACTGAGCACGCGGATGCACAAACGAGCATTCAAAAACATGGATAGATGAGGAATCCTACGCAAAACAGGAGAAAACAATAAATTATAATAAAATAATAAGAGGCGCCATGGGATGGGCCCACCAGCCGGCCGGCCATGCCCTAGCCGTGGCCGGTCCCATGCCTCTCCCATTATTTTCCTTATTTTTGTTATTTCATGAACTCATGAAAACTCCTTGGTTTTAGCAACTTTCCTTTTTTTTGCAAAACTCATGAATTCTCAATAACTTCATGGATTCATGAAAAATAATATTATAAAATAGGAACAGGTGTGCGGGAACGGACAACATAGCCGCCGGCCGTGCCCAAGCTGCGGCCGGTCCCACACCTCACAATCCTTAGCTTTTTATAATTATTATTCCTAAACTCATGAAACTTCTATGTTTCAAAGAAAACTCATGGATTCTCTATAATATCACGGTATCATGAAAAAATAATAATATAAAATTAGGGAAATGCGTGCGGGACCGGGAAACATAGTCGGCCGGCCATGCCCTAGCCGTGGCCGGCGCCACACCTTGCAATCCCTAGTCTTTTATAATTATTATTTTCCTCAATTCATAAAACTCCTTGGTTTGAGAAAAATTCATGATTCCTTCATATTTTCTCAAATTTTGCTCGAATCATAAAAAACTAAAAGCCAACATGGTCACATGACCGGCTAGCCTCTCACGTCAATTTTAAATGTTAAAATGCCCTCATTTTAATATTTACAAAATGTTGAACAATTGAGCATACATGCTCATTCCAACAAAAATCAATAATTTCGGTCAAGATGAAACTCTTCTGAAAATTCACAATGTTGCCCGAACGCACATAAGAAAATACTGAAACTCTCAGTATGGAAACACGGACACCACAGCAACAAGTGCATGCCTTCTTGACCGACTAGAGTCATCCCTAGGGCTTGCACAAAGCTGGTCCCACACGTTTTCATAATTCTGACCTAATTTGCTCAATTGCTTATATTGGGCCCAAAATCTCTCCAACCAACCTGGGGATTGCTCAAATGACCAACAGCTGGTCCTGCGATCACCAAGAGACGGCCCCATGCCCTATTGGTCGGTCTCCCATCTTTCATACTTAGGTTTTATCACCTAATGTTGAACCCAACAATATTTCAATAAGTGATAAATCCGGCATTAATCATCGTTCTTTCACCAACTCTCCAACTGAGAACCCTGGTGCATGCTCACTCGAGCACTGGGAACCACATGGACGCCATATCCCATGTGGTCGGTCCGTCTATCACTCATGACTTATTTTCAGCGATTCATCGGTTAACAAATAATTGATCTGAAATTAGGGTTTCAAATAAATGTTCTACGAATTATCATTCGGAACAAGATTCAAACACTAATGAATTTGTGATGGATTCAGCAACCAACATCTGAATTAATCATATAATTTTCTGTAATCTACCAATATTTTAATATTTTATTGGGTCACGTCACCAATAAATATTTCGTCGAATTGAGCAATACTTGCTCAGTTGCTCGAATATTGATCCAGCTATCAATATTTAGTAATTTATCAGTAATTTGTCGAATTGAACAATACTTGCTCAATTGCACTTCAAATTATCAATAATCATTAATTTGTCGAATTGAGCAATAATTGCTCAGTTGCTCGTCAAATTCTCAATATTCAATAATTCGCCGAATTGAGCAATACTTGCTCAGTCGCTCAAATATTGGTCAATAATTCATCACTGAATCTACAATATTAACATCATTTCAGAGAACTACATGTTCGATCCATGAATCGTTGAGCATTCATCACTCATGCTCGATTCAACAAAACCTAGACTCACTGTCTAATCAGTAAAAAATTGACTAATTAATACACGTCTGTCATGCAGACTCCACGATTCGTGAGACATCAATCACGTCAAATTGGGGGATATCAATTAGGGTTTTGGTCTGGCGGCCTACTGCACGTGGATTCATCCACAACGAGAAATGTGAGTAAGTCGTGTCAACGGTTGAAAGAGTTAGCAAAGTAGTGGGTGCACGATCAGTCAAGTCTCCACACGACATGGAACTGACTTTACCACGATCTTCCACTTTCCCACTCTTTCACTCAAGAAACCGTCACACTTACAGGGATCAAGGTGTTCACGACTCTGACAGTATAAATAAGTCTCTGAATCCATGATTGAAGACAACGAATGATCACGAGCTATCAACAATTGTCGAATTTCTCGAGTAACGACTCTCAAGAATTCATCAATCTATAAGAACTTATTCGAACTCATCAGTTCACCAAAAATTGCAGAAACCTTCAACACATCCACAATCCTTGATTATCACTGATCCCACACAATTCTCAGCTTCCCTCCTACAAATCAACCCATCTCCCTCTTTGCGACCGAATTGACTCTGGAATGGACATTGACTTGGTTTATGCCGGAGTACTACAGATTGATCTCTCGAATCTAAGCACTCCCTTTGCAGTGCATCTGTGTGAGGTTAAGCAGTTTTCTCGGTTGAGGAGTATCGACAACACGCTCGTCTCTTCACTTCCCTAAAAAACCAGCGACTCGTTTTTCCCCATCTACAGATTGGCGACCATAGTGGGAGATTAATCTCTCGGTTACTAACTCACATTTTCACAAGATGGTTGGTGTTGGTGCAAAAATTAATCACCCCAACAATCTTCGATATGTGTATATGATAATCAAATCGCCATTTTTGATTATCTTCTCCAATAAATTATTGATGGAAAGTTGTGGGGGTACCTGCAAAGACACTCCGATGTTAAAATCAACAAGAGTTATAAGCAAGTAGTTGTGGAGAGAAGGAATAGAAATTGTGTACCTTTTGAGTTGGATTTTAGCCTCTATTTATAGGCCCCAAACCCTAATTTGGTTTCATAACTAACCCTAGATTTGTAGTTGTCCAGAATAACTACCAAGATTTGTTCTTATCCTTTAAGATTCTTATCTATCTTGAAAGATCCTTATTATCTTCACAAGATTTGAGTTTATCTTGGAAGATCCTTATTATATCCACAAGATTTGTGTATATCCCCACAATATTTGTATTTATCTTGAAAGATTCATGTCTATCTCTTCAAGATTTGTATCTATCTTGGAAGATCCTTGTCTATCTTCCAATATTTGTGTCTATCTCAAAATTACTTCTACAATAAGTCATTTGGGCTTCTATAATAAGCTAGACTGGGCTTCCATAATAAGCCATGTGGGTTTCCTCAATAAACCCACCGGTTTCCACAATAAACCTTATTGGGCTTCCATAATAATCCATATGGGTTTCCTCGATAAACCCACTGGTTTCCACAATAAACCATATTGGGCTTCCATAATAAGCCATGTGGGTTTTCTCAATAAACCCACCGGTTTCCACAATAAACCGTATTGGGCTTCCATAATAAGCCATGTGGGTTTCCTCAATAAGCCCACCGGTTTCCACAATAAACTGTATTGGCTTCCATAATAATCCATGTGGGTTTCCTCAATAAACCCACCAGTTTCCACAATAAACCGTATTAGGCCAATATCAAATAGCTTGTGCGTTATGCACATACACTATTTTAATAGGGTACAAACATCGCCCCCTCTTAATTCTCAACTTGTTGATGGATTAAGATAATCAAAAGAAGAACTAACCTTCGCGGCTCGTTCAAATTCGCCATATGTTGTTTAGCCGATAACCTTTCGTGACCTTGGCCAGTGTGGATTAAAAAAATCAAAAGAAATACTAACCTTTGCGGCTCGTTCAAATACTCCATATGTTGTTTATCCGATAACCTTTCGTGGACTTGGACACCTTGTTGTGTGGATTTTCCCCAAAGTCGGCTTAATAATTCAAAGCACCAAACACGTTCAAAGTACCAATAATGTACTCAACACTCCATATAATAATTACCCAAACACCAAACAGATAGGAATTTTATGTTCTCATGCTCTTCCTTTAGCTAACAAATGACCTACGTGTTGGTGGGACATCGGCGATACACTTCGTATCTTGTCAAATAGTCACCACCGCCACAATCGATAGGAATTTGACTCTCATTTGAATGCAGGATGCTCCCGTATCTTGGTAGGCACATTGATTGCCCATATGGTCCTGTTATGGCCTTGAATTTTCCGACTCAACGCTCTTGTGTCTGCGAATAAAGAATGTACGACAACCTTTGGTGTACAGGTTGACTGACATTAGCTTTTTGTCATACATTTTCTATCATAATAAGCCATTAATTGGTTTCTTCAGTAGACCGCCGAGCTTCCTCAATAATACAGAGTTGGTTTCTTTAATAAACCACTGAGCTTCCTTAATAAGTTCGGTTGGGCTTCCTCAATAAGCCAGAGTTGGTTTCCTTAATAAACCACTGAGCTTCCTTAATAAGTTCGGTTGGGCCTCCTCAATAATCCAGAGTTGGTTTCCTTAATAAACCACCGAGCTTACTTAATAAGTTCGGGGCTTCCTCAATAAGCCAGACGTGGATTCTTTAATAAACCACCGGGCTTCCTCAATAAGCCAACTGGGATTCTATAATAAGCCTATGAGTTTCCCGTGCTCTTTTCGCTCCATTTTAGCTTCAGCTTAATTATGTTGAAACACCTTGTATTCGCCTCTATCTTTATTAGAAACACATCGCAACAATTTCCTTTATAATCAAATACTTCGTATGTCTTTCTCTTTATTAGAAAGACATTGCAACTGTTCCTTTAATAACCAAAATACCCCGCTTTTGTTTTCCTTTTTTTTTAGCAAACGTATTCCTTTAGTAACCAAAATACTTCGCCTTTGTATTCCTCTTTTATAGAAAGACAATGCAACTATTTCCTTTAATAACCAAAAAACTTCGTCTTTGTCTTCCTCTTTTATAGAAAGACATTTCACGTATTTTTTTAATAAATACATGCAAAAAGTGTTCTCATTTGTGATTATAAATTTGATTTATAATGTAACAACTAGCGAGGACTTACCTCCCCGGGCGTTTGCTCCTTCCATCTTAGTCGTCCCCAATACTTCCAATGATATTGAAAAGGATACGTCCTATTGTTTGACTTCCTTAACCATGTTGGGTTCGATTGCATGCTAGGCATCACTTTAGCCGCCCCTGATATTTGTAGAGATATTCCCAAATAGAAAAGACGCCCCCATGTGAAGCAAGAACTAGATATATTATATCTAGATCCTCACTTGCTAGATGGATCTGAGCTTATGGTATCTTTTCCGTTGACATCTTATTTCTGGATTCATCGTGATTTTTCCTTTTTGGAATCGCCCTCAAAATGTTGTCTTGGTGCGGAGTGTCCTCGGTTCCGGACATTTTTGTTGTCCGTGACAACTTTGCTTTCTTTTCCTTTTCAGCTTTCGCATACCTATCACCCCTGTCATACAACTCCTTGAGGGTTTCGACTGGTTGAACTGCTAATGAGTTGTAAATTCCAAACTCATCATAATCCATCGCATTATTATATGCTTCTATTATGAATCCCTCGTCCACCTTTCCAATTTCAGTAACTTCCTGACGAAACCTCCTATTAAAATCAAAAAGACTTTCGCCAGGCTTTCTATGCAAGAGGAATAAATGACTGTTTAATTTTTTGATTCCGAGGTTAATCTTGTATTGCTCGAAAAACACATCTGACAACATTCCGAAACTCCTAATTGAATTTGACTCTAATTGTGACAACCAAGTTAGAGCCTTACCCGTCAAGTTCATTGGAAAGGTTCTACATAATAGCTCGTCGCTGAAGCTCCACAAACTCATTGAGGCTTGAAATCGTTGGACGTGCTCCACTGAATTTCCATTGCGTCCGTCGAAAAACTCCTTGAATTGAGGCTGATTAAAATTCGAGGGTGGGCGGTAGCGCCTTATCTTTTCAACAAATGGGGAGTCCATTGATTTTTTCATTGATAAAATTTGTTGCTCTTCATATTTGGATTGCTTTTGGGCTAACAGCTCACCGATCATTTCATTAAGCCTTCTTTTACTGAGTTCTTCGCCTCTCACCGAGTTTCCCTCAGTTTCTCTGCGAATCTGCTCATTCCTGACAGACTCCTTTCTCCTTTTAGAAAGGTCTTTATCACGTCTAGACCTCTTCGAGTGATCATCATTGATATGATCATCCCTTTGTCTATGTTTCTTGCAACTTGATCTGGTTCGCCTATCTTGCTCGGCCGTGTGGTAATGATCATCATCGGGCACATAACGATCATAATAATCGTCATCATGGTGATCGCGACGTTGATAAACGTTCCTGACATCCTCGCTTCTTCTTGTATCACTTCGATTGAGCCGACCATCATCAAGAAATTCGTCCCCTCTGCATGGGTCATATCGTTCTCAATGAGCACGACGGTTTGACCTGTCACTTTTGGCATGTGGAATAGCTGCTTCTTCAAGCTCCTTTCTTTTCTCCAATGCAATCTTGAGTCGCTTGTTTTCCCTTTCCAATTCCTAGAAACGCTCAAGTAAGCCAAGTCGATAGGAGTCATCTGCGGATTGTTAACTTGTGCAGCTGGTGGGTTGTTAGCTTGCGCAGGCTGTTGGTTGTTAGATTGCGCAGGCTATTGGATAGCCCGTACTCCTCTATTAGCGATGTCCTCCTCACGAATTTGTTGGATGCTTGGGTGTTGACCTTGATTCCCTCTTTGACGATTGAGGTTTTCGCTAATAGTCAGGGAAGGTGATCTACGTAAGAGAACATTGTTTCCCCTGAGACTTGGAGTGGATCTCATAGAACGAGCGGCTGATGTTGTTGATGAAAGTGATGTTTCCATTCTGTCCCTTTCGTCTTGATGAGTATGGACGACAGCGCTCCTTCAAGTTCGATTGTTGGCATGTTGACCTGAGGGATTTCCGGTAGGTGCATCAACGTCCATCTCAAGTCGATTTTCTCCTGAAAAATTCATAAGTTATTCTTTCTTGGTTAACATTGCTTTTATCAACTTTTTCAGATCTTCCGCAACTTTCTGAACAGTTCAGAAACTTTCTGCAATTCAGGATCTTTCGCAACTCTCAGAAAAGTTCAGAAACTTTCTGCAACTCTGGATCTTTCGCAACTTTCTTAAAAGTTCAGAAACTTTCTGCAACTCTGGATCTTTCGCAACTTTCTGAAAATTTCAGAAACTTTCTGCAACTCTGGATCTTTCGCAACTCTCTGAAAAGTTCAGAAACTTTCTGCAACTCCGGATCTTTCGCAACTTTCTGAAAAGTTCAGAAACTTTCTGCAATTCTTTGAAAAGTTCAGAAACTTTCTGAAACTCCGGATCTTTCGCAACTTTCTGAAAATTTCAGAAACTTTCTGCAACTCCGGATCTTTCGCAACTCTTTGAAAATTTCAGAAACTTTCTGCAACTCCGGATCTTTCGCAACTCTCTGAAAAGTTCAGAAACTTTCTGCAACTCTGGATGTTTCGCAACTCTCTGAAAAGTTCAGAAACTTTCTGCAACTCTGGAACTTTCGCAACTTTATGAAAAGGTTCAGAAACTTCCTGCAACTTTTTTCTCACAAGGATTTTGAAACCCTAGTTTGAAAAATCGTTGGGAACAATTTCTTTCACTCGGAGAACACGATCTTTACTCGTAGTCCCCTTACTCGGCGCCAAAAGATGTTGGTGCAAAAATTAATCACCCCAACAATCTTCGAGATGTGTATATGATAATCAAATCGCTGTCGTTGATTATCTTCTCCAATAAATTGTTGATGGAAAGTGGTGGGGGTACCTGCAAAGACACTCCGATGTTAAAAATAAAAAGAGTTATAAGCAAGTAATTGTGGAGAAAAGGAATAGAAATTGTGTAACTTTTGAGTTGGATTTTAGCCTCTATTTATAGGCCCAAAACCCTAATTTGGTTCCATAATAACCCTAGATTTGTAGTTATCCAGAATAACTACCAAGATTTGTATTTATCCTTTAAGATTCTTATCCATCTTGAAATATCCTTATATATCTTGTCAAGATTTGAGTTTATCTTTGAAGATCCTTATTATCTTCACAAGATTTGAGTTTATCTTGGAGGATCCTTATTATCTTCACAAGATTTGTGTATATCCCCACAATATTTGTATTTATCTTGAAAGATTCATGTCTATCTTGTTGTATACTTACAACAAATTAACAACAAAAAATGATAAAATTGATGAAAGAAAATGAATTAATAATTCCTAAATCAAGATTCAGGCCTATCTGGTTGTAAACAGCGCAGCCAAAACTCAGTTCATTAATATTCATTAGCAGATTAGGTTTATTACAGACCTTATATCCAATCCACGAAACCCAAAGAGGAGTAATGGTGGGATGACACGTGAGGCGAGACGAGTGGACAGAACCGATCTTACTGAGGCACACTTACAAGAAGATATGGTCACCCTAGGTCTTGCCGTTATAGCTAAGTATGCAATATGGCCTCCCCCTGAGCAGCATCCTTTTCCTCAAGGATAAACCTGGGGTAGTGTGTTTTGATGTTGGTGACGGCCTCCCAAGTTGCATTCTCAGGTGATGAATTAGTCTATTGGATGAGTACTTGGCGTATCAGTTTGTTGCCGATCAACACAGTCCTCTGCTGCAATACTCTTTCAGGAACCATTATGATGTCATCATGAAGATCTACCACTGGCAGAGTAGGAGAAGGTATAATCTGAACACCAATGTGTTTCTTCAGCTGAGATACATAGAATACAGGATGAATGTGTGAATGAGAAGGCAACTCCAGCTTGTAAGCCACTGTACCAATTTTCTGTAGTATAGGAAAATGCCCATAGTACTTGGCAGAGAGTTCAAAATTCCTCCTAACTGCAACAGATGCCTGTCTGTAAGGTTGCAGTTTAATATACACCATATCACCCACATTGAAGGACATTTCAATTCTGGTAGAATCTGCATACAACTTCATTCTCTCTTGAGCTTTGTGGAGGGAGTCTTTAAGGATGTCTAGCATTGCTGTTCTCTCCTTAAGATAAGTTTCTACAACAGCTACATAGGTGGTGGCAGAAGAAGGAAATGCCATATGTGGTGGAGTATAACCATAGAGAGCCTGAAAGGGAGACATTTTCAAACCTATGTGAAAGCTGGTGTTGTACCACCATTCTGCAAGTGCAAGCCATTTGCTCCATTGACTAGGCTGGTGACTAGTAATGCATCTTAAGTAATTTTCTAAGCAGGCATTCACCCTTTCAGTTTGGCCATCTGTTTGAGGGTGATAAGTTTTTCTTAAGTTCAAGCTAGTACCAAGAGCTTTGAATAAATCTTTCCAAAAATTGCTTGTAAACACCTTGTCTCTGTCAGATACAATGGAAGATGGGAGACCATGGAGTTTGAACACCTGATTGAGAAATACCTTTGCTACAGAAGCAGCTGTGTAAGGATGTTGAAGAGCAATGAAATGTGCATACTTGGTGAGTCTGTCTACAACTACCAAAATCACACTCTTCTTGTCACTGATGGGTAATCCTTCAATAAAATACATAGTAATGTGCTGCCAAGAGTGATCTGGAATAGGGAGGGGCTGGAGGAGACCAGCATGAGTAGTTGAGTCACTTTTATTTCTTTGACAAATATCACAGTGGGATACAAATCATAAAACATCCTTCTTCAGCCCCGGCTGATAGAAATGGGTTTTGGCTCTCACATAAGTAGCATGTATGCCTGAATGGCCACCTACAGTAGAGGCATGTAAAGAAGCCAAAACTTTTGTCCTGACATCATGACCAGAACCAATATAGATTCTTGTTTTATACCTCAAAATGCCTTCAAAATGTAAAATGAGGGATGGAGGCTGGCTGGAGCAGTAATTGTGAAGTGAGTTGTTGAGCTTTAGAGTCTGTTTCATAGCTGAGTAACACCTCTTGCATCCAAGCTGGGGTAGAGAGTGACATAGAGGTACATTGTGCAGAAGGAGAAGGCATTCTGGAAAGGGCATCAACCACCACATTGTCAGAGCCCTTTTTATACTGGATGTCATAATCAAAGCCAAATAGTTTAATGAGCCATTTTTGCTGTAGAGTGGTGGTGATCTTCTGATTAAGGAAGTACTGAATGCTTTGATGATCAGTCCTGATGATAAATTTCTTATCATGCAGATAATACATCCATCTTTGTACTGACAACACAATGGCCAAGAATTCCTTTTCATAAGTAGACAAAGCCTGAGCTCTTGGGCACAATGGCTTGCTAAAATAAGCGATTGGTTTATTATCCTGAAGTAGAGCAGCTCCAATACAAGCATCACTAGCATCACTTTCAACCACAAATTGCTTAGTGAAATCTGGGAGAGCTAATACTGGAGTTTTGGTCATGGATTCCTTGAGTTTAGTGAAAGCAGTAGTAGCTTCTTGACTCCAGATGAAGGAATTCATCTTGAGCAAGTCAGTTAATGGCTTACTTATGGCTCCATAACCTTGGACAAATTTTCTATAATAGCCAGTAAGACCAAGAAATCCTCTGAGTTCTTTAATAGTTTTAGGAATTGGCCATTATTGCATACAAGAAATCTTGTTAGGATCTACAGATACCCCTTCAGCTGTAATTATATGTCCCAAATATTCTAGGGATTGTTGACCAAAACAACATTTAGACTGCTTTGCAAATAGTTGATATTGTCTGAGAAAGTCAACCTGAGGTGCTCCAAATGCTCAGACATACTAGAACTGTAAACGAGGATATCATCAAAGAATACCAACACAAATTTTCTGAGAAATGGTTGAAAGATTTCATTCGTGAGGGCCTGGAATGTGGCAGGGGCATTGGTGAGGCCAAATGGAATAACTTTGAACTCATAATTGCCTTGATATGTTCTAAATGCAGTTTTGAAAATGTCCAAGTCATTAACTCTGATCTGAAAATAGCCAGCTCTAAGATCATTTTTTGTGAAAATAACTGCACCTTTCAGTTCATCCAATAACTCATCAATAATGGGTATGGGAAATTTGTCCTTGACAGTAATGTTGTTGAGCGTCCTATAATCTACACAAAACCTCCAAGAACCATCTTTCTTTTTCACCAAAAGTATAGGGGAAGCAAATGGGTTGTGGCTAGGCTGAATAATACCATAATTCAACATTTCTTGAACTAGTTGTTCCACCACTGAATTTTGTGTGTATGGGCATTTGTAAGCTCTTTGGTTGATAGGAGTTGAATTTGGTTGTAATGGAATTGTGTGATCTAGGCTTCTTTTAGGGGGCAGTGTGGTAGGTTCTTTAAAAATATCAGTGAACTCCTGAAGTAAGGGTAGAAGAGGTGCAGGGGTGGTAGTGGGTGGTGTAGTAGCAGAAATAGAATATAAGTGAGCTACAACACCATGAGTAGTGTTTGTAAAGAATTTCTTAGCATCTGAGTCACTCATCATGAGTAAAGTATTGTTAGGAGTAACTCCTTGTAAGGTGATCTTATTATTGTGGTACATAAAGGAAATACTGAGTTTAGAGAAGTTAAAAAGTACATCACCTAACTTTCTCAGCCAATCTGCTCCCAAGACAATATCACAACCTCCCAAGGGTAAGATTCTCAAATCTTCTACAAATTTGTGTCCCTGCATACTCCATTGAAGCTGAGAACAGATGCCAGTGCTAGTTGTTCTGTCTCCATTGGAAATAGTGACTAACATAGGAGCAGTAAGAGTAATAATACAGTAAAGTGTAGAAGCTAAATTGCTGTCAATAAAGCTAGTGGTGCTACCAGAGTCGATTAGGATGGATACCTGCTGCTTGTTGAGAATGCCAGGAATTCTTATGGTGTCACCTGTAACAGTGCCAGTGAGAGCATGAAGTGATATCTCAACATCAGAGGTGAGTGGAGACTCAACGACTTCCTCAAATACCTCTTTCTCTTCTTCAGTATCAAGGGACTCAGAAGTGTCCAGTTGGAGCATAAATATATTTTGTTTTCCTTTGCAAAAGTGGCCTGGCTTATAAACTGAATCACAATTGTAACACAAACCTTGGTCTCTCCTCTTCTGCATTTCTTCTGGAGTTAGACTCTTAATGGTAGTGCTAGCAGAACTGGATTTAGATGGAGGAGGAAAAAAGGATTTTGGTGTCATTGGTGCAGATTTAGGTGAGGTAATAATTGGTATAGGAGGAAAATTGGGTGATGAAAATTTTTTGTTATATTGGAAGGAGAGATTGAATGATCTAGTGAGAGGCTTAGTAGCTGTAGATGCAATATTGACCTTCTGCTCTTGCAATCTAGCTAAAGAGAAAGCTTCAGAAAGAGTGGAAGGGTGAAACATAGAGACAGATCTACCAATCTCTTCCTTGAGACCACTAAGAAAGCTCATGATAAAGTAAGTTTCAGAAAGTGAAGGATTCATGTTCAGCATCAAGGCTTTCAATGATTCAAACTGTTCATAATAATCATTCACTGGAAGGGTGAAACATAGAGACAGATCTACCAATCAAAGACTACCCACAAAACTTTCCTCTATGGGATTTTCAAAACGAGCACAAATATGAGCAGCTAAGTCATGCCATGTAATACGAGGTCGATTGACCTGAAAATTGAGAAACCACCTCTCAGCTCTACCCTCTAAATAAATTGAAGAAATATTTACCTTTAGATGCTCCTCAGTATCATTGATTTGGAAATACCGCTCATTCTTCTTAATCCAGCTTCTCGGATTATCACCTTCGGATCTTGGGAAATCTAACTTTGGTATTCGAGAATGGTGATATTGATGAGTTGGGATATTAGTATCATGATGAGATCCAGATTGGTTTTTCAGTATTGTTTTGAAGAAAGGACGAGCGTTCAAGCAGATTCATAAGATTATCAAACTTAGTGGTGAGAGCATCAACTGAACCACCTAGAGATGTGACTTTAGTGTCAAGAACAGTCTGAGAAGTCTTCAATTGTTCAACCTCAGATTCAACTTCCTTCAAAGTCATGGTGAAAAAATAGATTGGATGATTTTTGAGTGGAAAGAACGGCTTTGATGCTAGTTATTGTATACTTACAACAAATTAACAACAATAAATGATAAAATTGATGAAAGAAAATGAATTAAGAATTCCTAAATCAAGATTCAGGCCAATCTGGCTGCAAACAGCGTAGCCAAAACTCAGTTCATTAATATTCATTAGCAGATTAGGTTTATTACAGCCCTTATATCCAATCCACGAAAACCCAAAGAGGAGTAATGGTGGGATGACACGTGACGCGAGACGAGTGGACAAAACCCATCTTACTGAGGCACCCTTACAAGAAGATATGGGCACCCTAGGTCTTGCCGTTATAGCTAAGTATGCAACATATCTCTTCAAGATTTGTATCTATCTTGGAAGATCCTTGTCTATCTTCCAAGATATGTGTCTATCTCAAAATGACTTCTACAATAAGTCATTTAGGCTTCTATAATAAGCTAGACTGCGCTTCCATAATAAGCCATGTGGGTTTCCTCAATAAACCCACCGGTTTCCACAATAAACCTTATTGGGCTTCCATAATAAACCATGTGGGTTTCCTCAATAAACCCACTGGTTTCCACAATAAACCGTATTGGGCTTCCATAATGAGCCATGTGGGTTTCCTCAATAAGCCCACCGGTTTCAACAATAAACCGTATTGGGCTTCCATAATAAGCCATGTGGGTTTCCTCAATAAGCCCACCGGTTTCCACAATTGTGGAGGGGCAAAACGATTTGCTGGTGTTCATGAGATTGAGGAGACGACCGTACGGAGGAGACTCCTTGAACCGAGCGAAATGTTCAACCTCACACAGATGCACTGCAAGAAGGGAGTGCTTTGAATTCGAGATATCAATCTGTAGTACTCCGGCCTAAACCAAGACAATGGTCATTCCAGAGTAAATTCGGTCACAAGAGAGGATGGGTTGATCTGTAGGAGGGAAGCTGAGAAATGTGTGGAATCAATGGTAATCAAAGATTGTGGGTGTGTTATGAATTCTGAATAAGTTAAGTTTTAAATGATTGAATCCCTGTTGAGAGTAATTACTCAGATGTTGAGTTAATCTCGTGTTGTCTGTGAGACGTGAGATCGTTGTATATTCAATCATGATTTCAGAGACTTATTTATATTGCTGGAATTGTAGACACCAAGATCCCATGAAGTGTGAAAATTAATGGAATCAAAGAGTGGGGAAATGGAAATCGTTTTTGAAACCAGTTGCTCATCGTGCGAAGACTTGGTCGATTTTCCATCCACTACTTTGTTAACTCCTTCAACTGATTGCACGACTTTCTCATATGCCATCGTGTGTATGAACACACGTGCCGTAGACCGCCAGACCAAAACCCTAGTTAATATCCCCCATGTGACACGATTGACGTCTCGTGGTTAATTAGTCAGTTGTTGACTTCATGACTTTATGGGACGATGAGTCCATGTATTTGTTGAGTTGAACATGATTTTGCAAAATGTTCTGAAACTCATGAATTGAACGTGTCTGTTGAGACAGAGGTATAATTCTCACGTTGATAGTTGAGGCGAGCAAGTATTGCTCATTCTATGAACTGTGGAATATTGATAGTTGAACCAATATTCCTTGATTTGAGAAAATATTACTTATATGAGCAAGTATTGCTCGTCTGATGAATTATTGGTAGCGTGACCAAAATAAAACATAAATTAGAATACTGGTAGTTGAACCGAGCATAATTAATAAGAATATTGATCATGATATCTTCGTAAAGTTATTAGTGTTCGAATCTGGAATTATGATCCTTGGACTCAGAAACCCTAATTTTATCAATTGATGACCAATTGATGGTTTATTTCAAAATCAACCATGGAATGAAGGAGGGATCGGATACATGGGATCATGGATTGACCATGTAGAGCCCATATGCTCATGTAAGCAAATACCAAGGTCTCTTGAAGAGTTGGTGACTTGTTGATGAAAGAATGATTAAATGCTGGTTTAATCATTTATTCGAAAAATGCTCGTCTGAGCCTTAGGTGATAAAAACTAATTAATTATGAAGAGGTGAGGGAATGACCAAGGGGTAATGAAACCGGCCCTGGGTGGTCACGGGATCGACTGAAGATCACTCCATGAAATTCCAAAATTATTTGGAAGAGTTTTGGACCTAATACGTGCAATTGCGCAAATTAGGTCAAATCGTGAAAATACGTGGGACCGGTTTCTTACAAGCCAAAGAGACAGCCTTGGTCGGTCAAGGTAACATGCTCACGACACATCCGTGTCTCAGTCCTGAGAATTTTATATTTTCTGGCGTGCGGTTGAGCAACCATTCGAGAAAATATGACAAAATCAGGGTATTTCTGAATCTGAGGAAACTTCATGAGATGAAGGAAAATAATTATAAAATGAAGGAGTGGCCGGCCAATGACCACGGTCCCGTGGTGCTTTTCCTAATTTTATATTATTTTTTCATGAATTTATGAAAATATCATGAAATAAAGGAATTCGTTGAAATTAAGGAGTTTCCTTGAAGTGAAAGAGTTTCCATGGGATCAAGGAAGCAAATAATATTAAAAAATAATAAAATAAGGGTGTGTGGACCGGCTAAGGCATGGCCGGCTGAGGCCCGGTCCCGTGCGTTTTCCCTAATTTTATGCATTTTTATGTATTTTTTCCATGATTTGAACGAATTTTCATAATTTGAGAGAAATACCATGAAATCAAGGAATTTCATGGGATCAAGGAAACCTTAAAATAATAATAATAAAATAAAGGGAGTGTTGGACCGGCTAGAGCATGGCCGGCTGGCTTGGGCCGGGTCCCACGGGTTTCCTTAATTTTATATTACATTTTTCATGGATTTATGAAAATACCATGAGATTAAGTAGTTTTCATGAGATTAGGAAAATAATAATAAAATAATGAGGAACCATGAGGTGTGGGGCCGGCCAGGATCAAGGCATGGCCGGTTAGCCAATAATCACGGCCCCACAATGTTTTTCCCAATTTTATATTATTTTCTTGGTCCGAAGGAAGCACCATGAAACTGAGGAGTTTCCTCAAAACGAAGGATATTTGTTCAAATGCAAGGATTTTCATAAGATCAAGGAAAATAACAATAAATATGATAAAATATAAAACTTGTGTGGGATTGGCCACGGCACGGCCGGCCGGTCGATGAGCCCAATCTCTTGGCGCCTTGGTCAATATTTTAATTATTTATTATTTTCTTTCCTATTTTGCATAGATTCATCGCTTCGTCGGATTTTGAAATACTCGTTCGTGCGGTGATTGTTAGTGTATCATCGTTGAGTACACTTGCACCTTTTGAGCCGGGGCTTACTCAGAGGTAGCTCAGATGCCCGTGCATTGAATATTTATTACTAACCCATGGAATTCTGCTGGGAAGAACCATATATTGAAGTAACGAAATACTGCGAAAATATTTGAATATTTTCGGAAATTCAGTGGATGAATCCAAGAATTTAAGAATAATTAACTTATGGCTCAATACTAGCAGAGAAAGCTGTCTAGGAGCATTAATTATTCTGACATGAGCTTGCTGGAGATTCATATCCTTTATATAGTCAGGGAAAACTTGTTGTTTGTATCCTGAAGACGTTATCGCTCTATACTAGCAGAGCAAGCTGTCTAGGAGCCGTCAATCTCGTGATTCTACATAGAAATAATTACTGAAGTGTTCAGTATTCATGAGATATGCCGTTGTCCAGCCGAGAGACTACATATGTGCATGTACTCCGAGAGAAAGTATTCTCATCCAGAGGATTCGATGAGAGACCCGTGTCTCAATACTCACATCTGATTGCTGGATCAGGAGTTCGTATAATTATGGGTTTATGATTTTAGCCTTTGTCGAAAATCCAACATCTACATTGAGTCCCCTGCTTAGTGAGGAAAGCCGTGTTCCTCAGTCAACATTGAATGGTGATTTTACGGTCATAACAATATAAGTAATTGAACTTAGTCGTAAGTTAAAACGTTACCGGATTTTGATAGTACGAGCAAACCATGACTTGAGTGAAGATCCCAGTGGCATGATAGAGCATCGTCTAATGAGCATAAATTGGTGTTGAACCGCTGATTTGGATGACGGGACCTTGGTCGTTTAGCATTCGCGGGACGGGCCCGAAAACGAAATCCTTATTTTAGGAATAGACGCTCGTTTGTTCGTTAGTTTAAGGAACAAACAAAATAGACCTGAGTCTAATGATATAAAATTTTGTTTATGAGCTTTCACGAAAACCAAAATTTTATCTTTGTGAGATTTCACAAAATGGAATAAACTCTCGTTCCAAAGGTGAATGCTCGTACGAAAGAAAATTTTTTTTTTTTGAAAAATAAAAATATTTCCTATGAGCTTTCATGAAATTTTTTATTTTCGATATGTGAACGTTCACAAATTTTTGAAAATATACTCTCGCTTCAAAGACAGATGCTCGCGCGAGGGAGCAAAAATATATAGATATATTTTTCAAATTTACGTGAGTTTCACGTTAAATATTTACATATTTTGTAAAATCATGTTTTGATTTTGAACAACTGTTAAAAAGTAGACCATTATACAAGGTGAAATAATGTCTGTATGTGAGTTTTCACAATTGTAAAATGGACGTCTGTCCAATTTTTGAAACACCAGTGGATGTTAAAATTCACGTGGGTTGTTCACGGTTTGATGAAAATCAAGTCATGATTTTGAATAATGAATTTTGCTCGTCTTTGCAGATTTGAAGGAACGAGCAAGTTTTCGAAATTTTGACGTTATAATCACTGCAGCTAGTGAAATTGTAAATAGGCGACAGTTGGATTGTTACCGTTTCAACGCGTGCTTGTTATTGGTATATCCGTGACTCCCTGTATTTCGCCTCAGATAGTGGTGACTTCTGGTTACAACCATCCTTCTGGATCTTCCGGCTAACGCTCCAGAAATATCAAGTCAAACATGAAGATTTTTGCAGATGTTCATCCTGGGATGAATCAACCTTTCAGAGACGCTGGAAAGCTGGTACTTTGTATGTCTCTCGATCATCTATGAGTCGTCCCTTGTCAGCAGAAGCACCGCCGACTTCAGTAAATGAGACTATCGGCTAACGATGAAGGCAGTATTTGCGTTGATGGTGTATATCCTGATTCAGATGTGGATGAACGAAGAATTTCGTCATAATTCGTTATCAGAAAATTCAGAAGTTAGGTCTTCATTGAAATTGTTGTAGAGTCTTCGTCCGACGTCGGATTTTCGCGGTCTACCCATGTATACTCATGCCCAGGAAATTTCCAAACTTTATCAAAGAAGAATTTTGGGTTCCGAGCATGTTTAGGATCCAAAATCGACGAAACAGTAAACTTCCAGGAGACCTTCAAAAAAACATTCAGATGGCATGCAGTCCAATGTTTTGGCCACAACTCTTCGCTCGTTTCTCCAATTCTTATGAATTTTGGATATGTTGTGGAGAACATCCATACGAAGATAATGGTACATGACCCATACATGTATTCTTCACCAATTTCCCCCAGCTTGCTTCTTTGTGCAGGACAGTGTAAAATCATCTCGGACGAGCTTGTTGTAAAACACTCTTGTTGTGTCTTTAGACCATTCGCTTGTGTCTTCAACGGCTGATGAAGGATTTTAATGTCATTGATTCGTTTGAGATCAGGACCCCTTGATTGATACATGAGCATGGTGCTTGCAGTGCCATCTTGTTTCTGTCAGTTGTAGAAACATCATTTCTGAAACCCTGGTCACGGGACCATAACTGAGGTTTCTCTCAAGAGAGGATGATGTAATGACCATGGTGGCATGTTCCGGTGGTAGCATTACTTTTTAAATGATTGACTAGCCCTAGAGAACCCGGTACCACGAGTGTTGGACTGTGAAATTGATCGTCATGATCAGTGGACCGTCAGTCCCCAGTATTTTTTTTGAATCTCTCTCTTTCGTTTTCCCTTCTTATGGAAGGACCTAGATAGAGGATCCGGGTAGAAAAATTGATGTAGAGACCCAGGTGGTCGAAGTTGGAGGTACATTGATGAAGGACTTAGCGAAAAGACCTGGTGGACACCGATCGACTGTGGAAGTTATGAATCTCGTCTAAGAATTGCTGCTTGCATGTTGTACGCTCTGGAAGCTGTAGGAACCTCATACGACGTCGGAATTTGATGCTTGAACCTAAATTTTGAAGCTAAGAGACTAAGTTATCTCATGAAACAAGAATCACTCAATTTGGAGTTGCATAGATCATCCAACGAAGCGTGCACATTTGTAATTTGTAATCCCGTGCAAATTTTTCAAATTTCGTAGACCTGACGGTAAAGGCCATATCTTTCAGCTCATATGTCCGATTGATGTGCCCTTTTGGTATGTTATAGAAGAGACATAGACGAACATCTTTTGTTGAGGAAGCACTGTCCCATTCCTCACCCATTGGTACGTTTTTGCAAACCCATGGCCTGGAGTGTGTTGTATCTCATTTGTAGAGGTGATGAGAACATCTTGTAGAAGACTTTGGATTATGCCCACCAGTCGTGCCAGATTTGGGAAGACTTTCATGTGAGCATGTTATCAAGTCTGCGCATCTTGATATGAATCATTGGTTTTTAGAGAAGTCCGCTTCATGTCTAACACTTCAGAGAATGATTAGCTGATGAAGCCCTGAGGATGTTGCTTTTGAGACCGTTGTTGGTGCTGAGACCATGAATGATTACGCTCCAGAGATCCTTGTCGATGCTGAAATTAGGGATGGTGTTCCTCTAGAGATTATTGTTGATGTTGATACCATGGTTGAAGTTGCTCCAAAGACCGAAAAGGCTAGAACCATGATTATAAATATAATCTTTCCTCCTCCATCCATCCAGTGAGCCTTTTACGAACTAGTTGATGAGTTGAGCGTCCCTAAGATGAAGGTGTACTGAGAGTTTAACCTGAATGCTCCTGAAAGCATAACTCAAGTTGACCGGTGTATGTTGAAGGACTTAGTGCCATCCATGTACGAATGATGTTGCATCTGCTTCGGAAGTCTTATCATGGGATAATGAAGACTTATCGATTGTAGTTTAGTTACACTTTGATCGTGCTGGTGTTGAATCAATGTGTCATCGTCGAGAAATTTGTGTTGAAGCTGTACTCTTTGATTGGGAGTACAATTTGATGGCTTCTTATATGCTTGAGCGTTGAAGCGTATATTCATTAAGCATCGAATGTTTGATCATCTCAGCCCTGGAGTATCTTCCATCGATTCATCATCCCTTTCGTTGCGGTAGTGGGATTCGAAACTTGTGCAGACATCAGAGCTTTCTGATTTTGTGGAACACATGGACTTGCAGGAGAAACACCCAAAGTGTTCTTTGCCATGTTTGGACATCATCTCGGTAATGAATGTTTCAGTGCTTGATTCGGAGGAGCGTCAGATTCAACCACCTGGTAAAATACTAATGTGGTGAAGCTACCATTCATAACTTCTTGCAGAGTTGCTAGAAGAATTGAGTCCCCATGCTAGGATATCATGTGAGGAAATAAATGACATAGACATGGGATGAGACTTGCCTGAGTGCGGAACCTCTTGATGGATGTATATGCATCTTTTGCAGGTTCTTTCTTCAACCTCTTCAAAGTTTGAAATTCCTCCAAGTACTCTGATGATGGAGTGTCCGTCAAATCTTCTGGATCAGAACTTTCTTCGTTGGAGAGACGTGTAACCAAAGGCGCTTTATAAGTACCCATATTTTCAGCGTAGATCCACGCTCGTCTGAAGGACATGTCATATCCTGGATCTTCTTGATTGTGTGAAACTTGGTTTCTGTCCAGTGTTGAACTTATGTTCACTTTGAGAGTGATGTAGCCATAAGTATTCCGAGCGCTCCTTCAAGGTCTCTGATTGAGATGGAGCATGAGTATCTTCTTGTCGACTGATGCTTGCGGCTCTGAGGTTTTCAGTGGAATGATGTTGATGGCGGTGCCGGCATCGATCAATGTTCTTCCAAATTCGTTTCTTCGACTGTGGTAAGCAGTCCCCAGTCGTACATCTATTGGTTTGTGGCTGGAGGCTCAAGAAATATTTCCGGAATGGACTTGTTGAAACAGTGTGGTTCAGTACTGTGAACATGTCTCTCTTTTGTTCCTTCGACAGATAGAGCAATTCACGTTCGACCAAGGATTGAAATGCCTCTTTGATAGGTTGTTCAGAGAGTGTAAAGGTTATGATTGAGAGAGGGTTCTTGTGTACTCCTACAGTGCCCAGTTGAAGCTATTGCGGATCAACCTTCTCTTTGGTAATGTGCTTCAAAATATTGCATTTACTTGTCGAATGATTGATAAATCTATGAAGGTGACATTACCTTGGATTCTTCATGTTGGATCTCTATGATGAGCAACAATTTGATTGCACCATCTTGAACCCATACTTCCAGTAACTCGATAACTCCTTCATGAGAAGTTTGAGTCTGTCCGATCATTTTCCCGTTCGTTGATGCCAGGTCGAGGTTTGTGCAAGATTGGTTATCCTTCCATGATGCTTTGGTAGGAAGAGTAGTTAGATGTCGCATGTTTGAGCAGAAGCTTTCATTTTTCTTCCTTGAGCAACAACGTTCATGGAAGGTTGGACATCGTACTGTTTGTTGATCAGGCGCCGGCTGCTCCGAGGTTCCTCGACCTTGTAGACTTTGCTCAGTAAAGCAGGTGTAGTAGTCGCTGATCGTTTTGGCTGCTTCATGAAGTTCTGAGAAAGTGTGGAACCGGAGGTTTTCCAGCAAGGCTCTGTAGACCGGGATCATTTTATTGACGCACAAGTCTACAAGTTGTTGCTATGTGACGTTTGGGTCGTGGCAGTCCAAGGCTTGAATTCTGAACCTTTTCACATAATCATCAGGATGTTCGCTGCTCCTTCGAAACATCCTTCCTAGATCAGAGAGAGTGACTTGCTCTGACACGAAGAAGTATTTTCTGTATAAAGCACTAATCATCTCTCCCCAATCAGTGATACTTCCCGGTGCGATGTTGTTGTACCAGGTGTATGCTCTGCCTGTCAGAGACTTTGAAAATTCCTTCAGACGGACGACATGGTTGTGCACGTGTTCGCCCAATAATTCGAGAAACCGAGAAATATGTTTTTGGGTATTGCATGTTCCATCATAAAGAATGAATGTTGGAGCGGTATAACCTTTTGGAAGAGGAATCCTCTGTATGGCAGCAGGATATGAAGGTTGGTGAAGATGGACAGATGATGTCTTGTCTTTTCCTCGATCCTCAAAAAAGTGCTCTAGGTCTTCACGAGTGATGAAACTTGCAGGTTCCATTGTTGGAGAGTCATCTACAGCTTTGCGGAATTCTTCATCATGTACAACATGGATTGGAGAGATTTCAGGATCAGCAGTTGAAGATGTTTCTTTAGATTTTCCTTTCTCGCGCTGAGGCTGAGTTCGTTCAGACGCAAGGTTGTTTGTGACAGTTTTGAGATAAGCACACAACTCTTTCTGTGCTGCAGCCACGTCAGTATGAACCTTCATGATATCAACTATGGTAGGCTGATTTCCTCTGGTTTCTTCAGGAGATCAACCGAAAAGTGGATTGTTGATGGCGCCAGTGCCGTCACTTGCAGGGGTGATCACTGGAGCACCAGTGCTTGGAGGATTAGTAGTGGCAGGCCGGAGGAGTGGTGTTAGCAATACCACTAGAACTTGCGATGTTAGGGTCGGGTGTTAACCCATATTGGCAGACCAAAGATCGACCATCTTTGTGAGAATTGAGGTTGTAACCGAGAGAATGATCTCCCACTGTGGTCGCCAATCTGTGGATGGGGCAAAACGATTTGCTGGTTTTCACGGGATTGAGGAGACGACCGTACGGAGGAGACTCCTTGAACCGAGCGAAATGTTCAACCTCACACAGATGCACTGCAAGAAGGGAGTGCTTTGAATTAGAGAGATAAATATGTAGTACTCCGGCCTAAACCAAGAAAATGGTCGTTCCAGAGTAAATTCGGTCACAAGAGAGGATGGGTTGATCTGTAGGAGGGAAGCTGAGAAATGTATGGAATCAATGGTAATCAAAGATTGTGGGTGTGTTGTGAATTCTGAATAAGATAAGTTCTGAATGATTGAAACCCTGTTGAGAGTAATTACTCAGATCTTGAGTTAATCTCGTGTTGTCTGTGAGACGTGAGATCGTTGTATATTCAATCATGATTTCAGAGACTTATTTATATTGCTGGAATTGTAGACACCATGATCCCATGAAGTGTGACAGTTGATGGAATCAAAGAGTGGGGAAATGAAAATCGTGTTTGAAACCAGTTGCTCATCGTGCGGAGACTTGGTCGATTTTCCATCCACTACTTTGTTAACTCCTTCAACTGATTGCACGACTTGCTCACATTCCATCGTGTGTATGAACACACGTGCCGTAGACCGCCAGACCAAAACCCTAGTTAATATCCCCCATGTGACATGATTGACGTATCGTGGTTAATTAGTCAGTTGTTGTCTTCATGACTTTATGGGACGATGAGTCCATGTATTTGCTGAGTTGAACATGATTTTGCAAAATGTTCTGAAACTCATGAATTGAACGTGTCTGTTGAGATATAGGTATAATTCTCACGTTGATAGTTGAGGCGAGCAAGTATTGCTCATTCGACGAACTGTTGAATATTGATAGTTGAACCAATATTCCTTGATTTGAGCAAATATTGCTTATCTGAGCAAGTGTTGCTCGTCTGATGAATTATCGGTAGCGTGACCAAAATAAAACATTAATTAGAATACTGGTAGTTGAACCGAGCATAATTAATAAGAATATTTATCATGAGATCGTCGTAAAGTTATTAGTGTTCGAATCTGGAACTATGATCCTTGGACTCAGAAACCCTAATTTTATCAATTGATGACCAATTGATGGTTTATTTCAAAATCAACCATGGAATGAAGAAAGGATCGGCTACATGGGATCATGGATCGACCATGTAGCGCCCATATGCTCATGTGAGCAAATACCAAGGTCTCTTGAAGAGTTGGTGACTTGTTGATGAAAGAATGATTAAATGCTGGTTTAATCATTTATACGAAAAATGCTCGTCCGATCCTTAGGTGATAAAACCTAATTAATTATGAAGAGGTGAGGGACCGACCAAGGGGTCATGAAAACGGCCCTGGGTGGTCACGGGATCGACTGGCGATCACTCCATGAAATTCCAAAATTATTTGGAAGAGTTTTGGACCTAATACATGCAATTGTGCAAATTAGGTCAAATCGTGAAAATACGTGGGACCGGCTTCTTACAAGCCAAAGAGCTAACCTTGGTCGGTCAAGGTAACATTCTCACGTTGCCAACACGTCCATGTCTCAGTCCTGTGAATTTTGATATTTTCTGGCGTGCGTTTGAGCAACCATTCGAGAAAATATGACAAAATCAGGGTTTTGCTGAAACTGAGGAAACTTTATGAGATGAAGGAAAATAATTATAAAATGAAGGAATGTTGAAGTGTGGGACCGCTGAGGCCAAGGCATGGCCGACCGGCCAATGACCACGGTCTCGTGGTGCTTTTCTTAATTGTATATTATTTTTTCATGAATTTATGAAAATATCATGAAATAAAGGAATTTGTTGAAATTAAGGAGTTTCCTTGAAGTGAAAGAGTTTCCATGGGATTAAGGAAGCATATAATATTAAAAAATAATAAAATAAGGGCGTGTGGGACCGGCTGAGGCATGGCCGACCAACTGGGGCCTGGTCCCGTGCGTTTTCCCTAATTTGTGTATTTTTATGTATTTTTTCCATGATTTGAAGGAATTTTCATAATTTGAGAGAAATACCATGAAATCAAGGAATTTCATGAGATCAAGGAAACCTTAAAATAATAATAATAAAATAAAGGGAGTATGGGACCGACTAGGGCATGGCCAGCCGGCTTGGGCCCGGCCCCACGGATTTCCCTAATTTTATATTATATTTTTCATGGATTTATGAAAATACCATGAGATTAAGGAGTTTTCATGAGATTAGGAAAATAATAATAAAATAATGAGTAACCATGAGGTGTGGGGCCATCCAGGATCAAGGCATGGCCGTTTGTCCAATAATCACGGCCCCACAATGTTTTTCTCAATTTTATATTATTTCCTTGGTGCGAAGGAAGCACCATGAAACTGAGGAGTTTCCTCAAAACGAAGGATATTTGTTCAAATGAAAGGATTTTCATAAGATCAAGGAAAATAACAAAAAATATGATAAAATATAAAACTGGCGTGGGATTGGCCACGACACGGCCGGCCGGTTGATGTGCCCAATCCCTTGGCGCCTTGGTCAATATTTTAATTATTTATTATTTTCTTTCCTATTTTGCATAGATTCATCGTTTCGTCGTATTTTGAAATACTCGTTCGTGCGGTGATTGTTAGTGTATCATCGTTGAGTACACTTGCACCTTTTGAGCCGGGGCTTACTCAGAGGTAGCTCAGATGCCCGTGCGTTGAATATTTATTACTAACGCATGGAATTCTGATGGTAAGAACCATCGATTGAAGTAACGAAATACTGCGAAAATGTTCGAATATTTTCGGAAATTCAGTGGATGAATCAAAGAATTTAAGAATAATCAACTTATGGCTCTATACTAGCAGAGCAAGATTTCTAGGAGCATTAATTATTCTGACATGAGCTTGCTGGAGCTTCATATCCTTTATATAGTCAGGGAAAACTTGTTGTTTGTATCCTGAAGACGTTATCGCTCTATACTAGCAGAGCAAGCTGTCTAGGAGCCGTCAATCTCGTGATTCTATATAGAAATAATTACTGAAGTGTTCAGTATTCATGAGATATGCCGTTGTCCAGCCGAGAGACTACATATCTGCATGTACTCCGAGAGAAAGTATTCTCAGTCAGAGGATTCGATGAGAGACCCGTGTCTCAATACTCACATCTGATTGCTGGATCAGGAGTTCGTATAAATATGGGTTTATGATTTTAGCCTCTGTCGAAAATCCACCATCTACAACAATAAACCGTATTGGGCTTCCATAATAAGCCATGTGGGTTTCCTCAATAAACCACCAGTTTTCACAATAAACCGTATTAGGACAATATCAAATAGCTTGTGCGGTATGCACGTACATTATTTTAATAGGGTACAAACAGTTGGCCTTAGATGTAATACAGTTTCTCAAAACTCTAGTCAGAGTTTTTCAAATGGTGACGCTTCTCTGGCTCATCCGAATGATTCTAGTAATATTCGTCATCCGTACTTACTACTCTTTTTTCATCTATTGATACATTTGACGGAGAAATTCCGTCACTGGCTGAACTGGAACGAAGGCAAAATATTTTGGAAAGGAACATAAATCGATTGAAAGGAGCAATTGATAATTTCTTCAACTGCATGGTGGACTGACAAGAATCTTAGGAGCTCAAGTGGTGGAACACTCATCTCTTGACACCACTGACGCTATCCCTCAAGCCAACAACTTCACCACTTATGAAAAGTCGGTGGAACAGGAGGTCACACATTTGATCGAGAATCTATGTGAACTCCTACATTTCTCCAGAGATCAGCGTACCGACACGTTTGTCGCACTCAACAAAATATCATCTGACGCACGAATAGTTCCGTCGTCTTCGGCGGTTGAACAAGTGTCTATGATATCTGAACTTTCAATCAACAACATCACCTTCACTGAGGAAGACCGGATGGCAGAAGAAGGACATAACCGAGCTCTGTTCGTAACTGCTTCTATCAAAGATTTTCGAGTTTATGAGAGTTCTCATAAATACATGTGCTTCTACAAACCTTGTTACTATGAAGACTCGCAAGGAGGCCAAAATTCCGCAAAGAAAGATCGTTCATCATCCTATATCAATGGAGGGTTTCGAAGGAATCCAGAGTCACATATACGGGTATATCTATGTCGATCTGAAAGTAGGACCGATTCAATCCACTGTCAAGTTTCATGTGATCGAGAAAGACCCAGATTATCACATGATACTCGGGAGACCATGGCTTTATGACAATAAGGTCGTTCCTTCAACGTACCATCAATGTATGAAGACTTTGTTCAACAACAAAATTGTACACATCCCAGCTTTGGTGTTTCCTTACGCTCCGGTTTATGATGCTGAATTCCTGCAATCTCCAAAAAGCATCCTCGAACCTCCAAGCAAGATCTGCAGCGTTCCACTACCAAGTTGGAAATCAATTGAGAGCACTGCCAAACCATCATCAGCGGGTGCTAAATCTGTCAAATCGCCCAGCACACCGCTCAAGCGTCGTCAAGGTCAAGGTACGACTCACAAAAATTCAAATTTCATTACTGATTATGATGCTGAGGGGAGAGTCATTTATCTACGTCGAAAAGATTAGCAATTAACAGGGGAGGTCGATGAAAAGTCTCCCCACCCCGAAGAATCATGCCAGAGTGAGCAATCACTTGATGAAGAAATTTGAGATGCACCACGACAACTACAAGATGGTACAAATTCCACAACTGACGACCTTGAGACTATCAACATTGGAACAGAGGAAAACCCAAGGCCGATTCTAATCAGTTCCACTCTCTCATCTGAGGAACGAGAAGGATTGGTCAGCCTTTTGAAAGAGTATCAAGATATCTTTGTCTGGACGTACGAAGAGATGCCCGGCCTGGATGATAAACTGGTCACTCATCATCTCCACATCACTCCCGGTTCCAAACCTGTCAAGCAACCGCCCAGGAAATTCAGACACGAAGTTGAGGAACAAATCAAAGTGGAGATCCAGAAACTACTGACAGCAGGATTCATCAAACCCATTCAACATCCGACATGGCAGGCGAACGTTGTCCCAGTAAAGAAGAATAATGGTCAAATCCGATGTTGTGTAGATTTCAGGAACCCGAATAAATGTTGCCCGAAGGATGATTTTCCTTTACCCAACATTGATATGCTATTCGATGCAACCAGTGGTCACGACATGTTCTCATTCATGGACGGCTACAGCGGATAAAACCAAATCAAGATGTATGAACATGACGCTAACAAGACTGCATTCCGAACTCCCATCGGAAACTTCCACTACACAGTAATTCCTTTCGGCTTGAAGAATGCAGGAGCCATTTATCAGCGAGCCATGACTGCAATATTCCATGACATGATGCACAAGCAAGTAAAAGACTACGTTGATGATGTGGTGGTGAAATCAAAGACTCGAGCATCCCACCTAGGGATTCTGAGACAAGTCTTCGAGAGGTGCAGAGAATACAAACTAAAGATGAATCCTCTGAAGTTTGCTTTTGGCGTTTCTTCTGGAAAGTTTCTCGGATTCCTAGTCACCGCAGAAGAAATCAAGGTTGATCTAGACAAAACGAAGGACATCACTACCATGCCCCCTCCACGAACTGTGAAGGAACTCCAGAGTTTCATGGGCAAGGTAAACTACATTCGGAGTTTCATCCCTGGACTGGCTCAACTAATTGCTTCGTTCACTTCTCTACTGAAGAAGGGAGCAAGTTTTAAGTGGACGACTGTTCAACAGGAGGCGTTCCAGAAAATACAACAGATATTACTATCACATGCTGTCATGAAATCTCCTGTGCAAGGACGACCATTAATACTTTACACAGCCTCCAGTGATGTTGCTATCGGAGCACTTCTCGCTCAAGAAGATGAAGAAGGTATCGAACGCCCAATCTACTACTTCAGTCGTACAATGAGGGATGCTCAACTCCGATACCAAAAGGCTGAGAGAGCATGTCTATCACTAGTCCACGCAATTCAGAGATTCGGGCATTATCTCCTATCAAACAGAGTTGTGTTGGTGGCCAAAGCTAATCCCATAAAGTTTTTACTATCGAATCCTGCTTTGATTGGAAGACCAGCAAAATGGCTACTTCAGATGTCAGAGTTCGACATAGCGTGCGTCCCTCCGAAGGAAATCAAGGGACAAACAGTTGCGAAATTACTTGTTGCTTTCTTTGGAGAATATATCACGATGTTACATGAAGAAGTTCCGGGTGAGTTTCCAGAAATCTCAATCATCCAAGAAGAAACATGGCTATTATACTTTGATGGATCCGCCACTCCGAGCAATGATACTGGTGGAGCAGGCATTGTGCTAGTGTCTTCATCCGGAGAAGTCTTCTCACATTCATTCAAGTTGGATTTCCACTGCACCAACAATTCAGCAGAATATGAATATTTTCTCTTAGGGCTATCCTTGGCCAAGAAAGCAGGGGCGAAGCATTTGGAGGTCAGAGGAGACTCAAAATTGCTGGTCAATCAAATGAATGGTGTGTACTCTCTCAAATAAGTGACACTCACCCCATTCAGAGCCGAGGCACAACGATTATTAGCTCATTTTTCTGATGCAACAATCGTCCATACTGGTCGCACCAACAATAGACATGTTGATTGTCTGGCGACTCTAGCATCCAAACAGCAGTTTGAAGGGTCAGAGAAATCTATCATGGTAAAGAGATGTTCTGTATCATCCACTGGCTTACCCAAGTCAAAGATGCCCAAACAAACGACTGGCGAACGCCTATCATTCACGAATTGAGCAGTTCTCTTACAGACGGGAAAATCAGTCTCAAGGAGTTGAAGAAATTTTTTCTTCTGCATGGAGCCTTGTATTATCGCAATCCAAACTGATCCCTATCACGATGCCTTGGGGATGAAGAAGCAAACGAGCAACTCAAACATATACATGAGGAAGTATGTGGGCAAACCCTGGTGATCACACTTTACAGAAGACTTCAAAGACTTGGGTACTATTGTCCCTCTCTAGAGACTCAGTCGAGAAAGTTGCAAGGGTCCTGTCCCAATTGTCAGACACCGCCTCATCACTTGGGGGTTCTAACACTCCATCACACTGGTGACTGGAGAGAACCTTACATAAAATATTTTCGTGACAATGATCTTCCGTCAGAGAAAAAAGGTGCGATCAAACTTATCCAGAGAGCCAAACGTTTTGTCTACTTGGAAGGGATTTTGTATTGCAAAAGCTTCGGCGGGAAACTACTGAGATGCTTGGCCGAGCATGAAATCCCCACAATCTTGAAAGAAATGCATGAAGGTGAACACCAAGGGAAGAAGAAATTGTTTCTCAAAATCCATGATAAATATTACTGGCCAACCATGGAAGATGACGCAGCCGCCTACGTTCGGAAATGTCATCAATGCCAAGTTCATGGTAACCTCATTCACACTCCTTGTCTTCCATTACATTTTGTGAGAAGTCCATGGCCCTTCTACAGCTGGGGACTGGATATCATCGGAAAGATCAATCCAACATCTTCTAAGCAGCATGAATACATCATCACAACAACGGAGTACTTCACCAAATGGGTCGAGGCTATTCCTATTCGAAGCACCACTGGAGTCACAATTGCAGCTTTCATTAAAGAATACATCATATGCAGATTCGGTGTTCCTAAACATATCATCACGGATAACGGAACTCCTTTTGCCAACAAACATGTTGCAGAATTGCTCGAAGAATACGGACTCAAACAGATTTTCTCCACACCATACTATGCCCAAGGAAACGGACAAGTAGAGAGTACCAACAAAACCTTGATCCGGATTCTCAGTCGAACAGTTCATGACAATTCACGAACCTGGCATGAGGAATTACCCATGACTTTGTGGGACTACAAAACCGCACCAAGAAGCTCAATCGTGACTTCACCGTACTCTCTCGTCTATGGCGCTGATGCCATTCTCCTGGAAGAAATCAAGGTTCCTTCTACAAGAATCGCAACGTCCAGTGGGGTACAATGGGATGAAGCCGAGGTTTCAGACTCAAGAATTACTGAATTGGACATGCTCGATTCAAGAAGGGCCAAAGTGTAAAAACACGTGGAAACCTACAAACAAAGGGTTTCCAAGGCCTACAACAAACTGGTAAGACCTCGAACATTTCAAGTAGGAGATTTGGTTTTGAAAACAACAAAACATATCCAACAAGACATGTCCGCTCCCAAGTTCTCTCCGAATTGGGAAGGGCCTTATGTGATCATCAAGGCAGTATCCAGCGGATGTTACAAAATCCTAGCTATTCATGGAGGAGTTGAGGGAAACATCATCAACGAAAAATGGCTCAAGGCGTATTACGCTTAAATGATCAGCAAAGAATTGCATGTTAATTTTCAAAATGTAATTTATATTCCTTCAAAGAGTATGCATCATGCTCATTCAGTCGAAATTTAAAGTTTTCATGAATCTCACAAAAATTCTTCCAATCATGCGCTTTATTAAATAAGTCTCAATATCAAAACAAAATCTCTTCCAAAAACGCTCACTCAGAGCAAACCATACAACAAAGGATAATCTCTATAGAAAACCCTGTCAAGCTTCTTCCGAAATTTTTTGGTTTTCATTTTCAAGTCCTGAACCGCCTTCTCAACTCTTGCTGACTCCAAGGCAAGCATCTTCTCCTCCTCCAATATGGCAGTGGTCGCAGAAATCGCATCAACAGCATCCGCCGCCTTGTGAAATTTGATCATCTCGAGCCTATGACGAAGCCAGCCTATGTTGAACTGTAGGGTTTCACAGTTCGAAATCATCTCGTCCCATTTGTGTAGTTCATGATTCTTGACATCTCTCAGATGCATCCGGTTCATCTCCTCAATGATCGGTAACAATCCTGCAACTGTAGTCAGGTGGGTTGGAAGAAAACCTTTCCATACCTCGGTCGTAGCAATATGCCCGTACCTTCTCCAAATTTTGGTGTACAGGGGAGCACGACACTTGGGAATGACGAATCCACCAACCACTTCATTATTCGGGCAATTGTTGATCATGGGAGCCTCAAATGGGAGTTCAGCTGCTGGATACTCAGGGGCATGAACTCTAACCCTAGTCTTCACGGAGTCAGTAGATTTCTCGTCAACACGGTCGCCGCTATCATCAGTCACAACCACGGATTTCCCGTTCTTCCTTTTTCTAGCGTCGACAACAACACGAACATCAACCTGCGTAGGAACGAAGGAGTATTTAAAATTTATTGACCATTAAACATGGTAAAAACTTCAGTCGAGAACTTATGGAATTACTTACAGATGTTCCAGCATCAACATGAGCCGACCTGTACCAGGAAGGAGCTCTAATAGTCCGTTTGGGTTTCAAGCTACAAGAGGACTGCCGATTCTTCTCATTATCCTACGAAAAATCATTTTCTTTTGATCAATCATCGTGATTGAACAAAGACAAGAGAAAATATGTAACTCCCGAGACGGATACTGCCACATCATGTTTAGCACGAGATTCACTTCTGGAAGCAACACTACTTCTGGACATGGTGACGAGAGGTAGGACCGTGATCAAAATTTCTTCTGATAATACACAAAGGCAGCAGAGGGTCGACTGTTTAAATAAAACCCTAAAGTGTCGCAAACGTGGATGGTTATCCTATAACGGGTAAACCAGTCTGTTGCGCGGTTTCTACTGAAACCCTAAATCTCGAATCAGATGCATGACAGATGGGAGAAGCGTAACAATACTGGGGACTGACAGTTCGGGCATAGTCAACATTACGACTATGGATCGGTCGTCTAGCAGGCCGCGTGTTTCCTACACATCTCATGTGATTGCGTTCCGTGGGTAATTATTATCTACGTGGACATTGGTCCAGTGACTGGAGATATGAGGAAGGTTCAGAAAGGAGATACTACAAGGAATTATGGTTCGAAAAATAATCTCTAACGAAACATCTCTATAGCCAAGATGCTCAAATAACCAGAAAGTATCTACTTCGACGAAAAATAAATAATTTTAGAGGGATTCATGAGCAAGATTAATCATCATATTCGTCAGAGTCATCAAGATCTGTCAGAATTATCAAATTCATCATCATCGTCTTTTGCGGAATCCTCTTCGAGTTCTTCATCAGAATCATTGTTAGGGCTATTGACAAAGTCTGGATGAATATCAGGATCACTATACATCATCTCCCAATAATCTTCTTCTTCACGCTCAGCTTCAAGGTCGGATTGAACCAGCCTCTCAATCTCTCTAGTGCGCCGGTCTGGCTTGATTTTGCGCTCCGGTGGCACCCACACGGGTTCGTCTTCCGAAGCATCTGAGTCTGAAGCTACACCCTCAGCACGAGATTGAAGCTTCTCCTCAGCTGCTGATATCCGACGCTGGATTCGGTCTGTTCGTTGTCGATGATCAGCTAACATATCATCTTCAACTTTCCTTTTCAATAGTTCCTCCTGAGTTACTCTACGGTTGTTAAGGGGTACGCCGCGTTTCATTTCCGCAGATTGGTCCATCTTGGCGCGAGATTCTGCTGTAGAAATCTTCATCTCTGGAACCTTAGAATCCTCGTCCGAGGAACTGGAGGAATACTGATAATCATAGTCACTGCTAATACTACTGGAAGTCACTATTGTCTGGAACCAGAAGCACGGTATTACATATATGTTAATACCGAATTCATAGACAAAATGGTAATTCTTAACTCTTACCTATTTACGATTTCACGAACTTAGTGATAACAACGTAAAACCCCAAAACTTGCTCGTTCTTTCAAACCTGCAAAGCCGAGCAAAAAACTTATCATTTATAGTCGAACATTGGATTTTCATGAAACTATGAATAATTCACATAACCTTCCATGTGAGCATTCGCTGATTTTTACGTGTACATACACTATAAAATCATTAAATTCATACATACACTACGGATTCATCAACTCATAAATTGTTTGCTTTCAATAATTTTTCATAAATCAAAACTTGATTTCTATTTAATAAAATCGTGAATAAGTCACGTACCTTTTTTTTAAAAAAAAATCGTGAGTTAAATAACTCACGTGAATAAAAAAAAAAAAACTTTTTTGCTCAGTTGAGCATTCGTCTATGGAACAAGGGTTTCTTCTATTTTTCCAAAGGTCCACATATTCCAAACAAGATTTTGAACGTTCATAAACAAAATTTCACCGTGAACTCCAAGTCTTTTCAAAATTTCCTTTAACCCTAAGGATTATTATTTATTACTTTTTACGAACAAACCTACGTTTCTAAAAGTCTTAACGTAGTTCATGCTTCGAAAACAAAATTGGGTTTTCATGAAACCTAATAAACAAAACTTTTACTACTGCAACTAGACCATGTCTATTAAAAATTTTGTGTATCTCTTCCATATTAGGGATTTCTGCTCGTTTCCTAAACTAACGAAAAACGGGCATACATACGTTTTCTAAAAACAAATTCTTCATAAATCCTACATATGCTTGCAACTATGGGATTTTTTGTTTTATGAAAAACTCATGAATCATGAAGCATACAGAAAAAAAAAATGCAAGCTTATCTGTCGGCGCCGGAACTTGGCCGGAGTACGGTCGGCGACAGTCGGCGCTGAATTCCGGCAACTTTTCTCCCTCTCCTGCTGCACACGTGAAGATGGTCAAGGGATGAAGATGCTAGGTCGGTCAACAAAAAAAATATTAGGGTTACTTACCTTTTATATTATTTTTATTTCCAAAACCTAAAACACATGGGTTTCCTCTTTTGGGTTTTGGTCCCACGAACGCTAAACTGACCAAAACTGATCCTTCGAGCGTCCAAATCAGCGGTGACTCATCTCTGTGTGCTCGTGAGATGAACTCTATCTTGTTATCAGGGTCCTTATATGTGCATTTGCTCGTACATGACACTATTGGGGCAACTCGGGGATTCTGAAGCTGCCTTTGTATGACTGAGTTCAACCACCGATCTCGTCGACTGAAAATCACCATCTAATGCTTACTGCGGAACATGACTGTCCCTCACTAAGCAGGGGACTTAATGTTGATGGTGGATTTTCAACAAAGGACAAAACCGTAAAATCATGATACTGCGTGTTTCTGAGTTGGCTTCAGGCATGTGATGATTCATATTTTACGAAGTCATGATGAATATGTTTTCTGAAAGGCCTCCACTAGCTGAGCTTTCAATGCCACGCATTTCATCATGTCCTCTATGTAGAATAACGTAATTGGGCGGTTCTCCGTAAGATTGAGAGCAACAACGCCTTCAGGACGCCGGTGACACTCACTGTTCCCTGACTACATGAGAGAGACCCTCCTCTACATAGAAGAACGATTGGGCGGTTCTCCGTAGATTGAGAGCAACAACGCCTTCAGGACGTTAGTGACACTCACTGTTCCTTGACTATGTAGAAAGACCGTGTATAGATCCAGGAGGTTCTCCATAGATTGAGAGCAACAACGTCTTCAGGACTTCGGAAACTCGCTGTCTTCTGACTATACACCTTCGGAATGGGTATGACGCTTTAACTGGCCTTTTGTAATAGATTAATTATGCCGTGACATTTACCACTGAATTCCCAGAATCATCTATTATTGCTCCTATTCCATGGTCGAATCCACGGCCTGATCCCATGGAATGGCAATAACTATTGCTCCTATTCCATGGTCGAATCCAAGACCTGATCCCATGGAATGGCAATAACAATTTCTCTTATTCCATGGTCGAATCCACGGCCTGATCCCATGGAATGGCAATAAACAATTTTATCATCTCATTATTCCGATTTCATGATCGAATTCACGGCTAATCTCATGGAATGATAATAGATAATTTTATTACTCTGATTTCATGATTGAATCCAAGACTGATCTCATGAAATAGTAATATTTAATTACTCTGATTCTATGATCGAATCCACAATCCCATGGAATGGTAATACTTAACTTTATTATTCTGAATTCATGGTCGAATCCACGACTGATCCTATGAATTGATAATAGAACTACTCATTTTTATTGCTCAGTTTCATGAATTATTCTCTACTGAATTTGATAAACTAATAATAATACTCAACAACCGGGCATCCGGACCATCACTGAGTAAGCCCCACAAAAATGGTGCAAGTGTACTCGACAATGATGCACGACTGAGCACGCGGATACACAAACGAGCATTCAAAAACATGGACAGATGAGGAATCCTACGCAAAACAGGAGAAAATAATAAATAATAATAAAATAATAAGAGGCGCCATGGTCCAGGCCCACCAGCCAGCCGACCATGCCCTAGTCGTGGCCGGTCCCATGCCTCTCCCATTATTTTCCTTATTTTTGTTATTTCATGAACTCATGACAACTCCTTGGTTTTAGCAACTTTCCTTGTTTTTGCAAAACTCATGAATTCTCCGTAACTTCATGGATTCGTGAAAAATAATATTATAAAATAGGAAAAGGTGTGCAGGACCAGGCAACATAGCCGGCCGACCGTGCCTAAGCCGTGGCCGGTCCCACACCTCACAATCCCTAGCTTTTTATAATTATTATTCCTAAACTCATGAAACTTCTCTGTTTCAACGAAAACTCATGGATTCTCTATAATATCACGGTTTCATGAAAAAATAATAATATAAAATTAGAGAAAAGCGTGCGGGACCAGGCAACATAGTCGTCCGGCCCCACACCTTGCAATCCTTAGTCTTTTATAATTATTATTTTTCTCAATTCATGAAACTCCTTGGTTTGAGCAAAATTCATGATTCCTTCATATTTTCTCAAATTTTGCTCGAATCATAAAAAACTAAAAGCCAACATGGTCTCATGACCGTCTAGCCTCTGACGGCAATTCTAAATGTTAAAATGCCCTCATTTTAATATTTACAAAATGTTGATCAATTGAGCATACATGCTCATTCCAATAAAAATCAAGAATTTCGGTCAAGATGAAACTCTTTTGAAAATTCATAATGTTGCCCGAACGCACATCAGAAAATACTGAAACTCTCAGTATGGAAACATGGACACCACGTAAACACGTGCATGCCTTCTTGACCGACTAGAGTCATCCCTATAGCTTGCACAAAGCCGATCCCACACGTTTTTATAATTCTGACCTAATTTGCTCAATTGCTTATATTGGGCCCAAACTCTCTCCAACCAACCTGGGGATTGCTCAAACGACCAACAGCTGGTCCCGTGATCACCAAGAGCCGGCCCCATGCCCTCTTGGTCGGTCTCCCATCTTTCATACTTAGGTTTTATCACCTAATGCTGAACCCAGCAATATTTCAATAAGTGATGAATCTGGCATTTAATCATCGTTCTTTCACCAACTCTCCAACTGAGAACCCTGATGCATGCTCACTCGAGCACTGGGCACCACATGGATGCCATATCCCATGTGGTCGGTCCCTCTATCACTCATGACTTATTTTCAGCGATTCATCGGTTAACAAATAATGGATCTGAAATTAGGGTTTCGAATAAATGTTCTACGAATCATCATTCGGAGCAAGATTCAAACACTAATGAATTTGTGATGGATTCAGCAACCAACATCTGAATTAATCATATAATTTTTGGTAATCTACCAATATTTTAATATTTTATTGGGTCACGTCACCAATAAATATTTCGTCGAATTGAGCAATACTTGCTCAGTTGCTCGAATATTGATCCAGCTATCAATATTTAGTAATTTATCAGTAATTTGTAGAATTGAGTAATACTTGCTCAATTGCACATCAAATTATCAATAATCATTAATTTTTCGAATTGAGCAATACTTGCTCAGTTGCTCGTCAAATTCTCAATATTCAATAATTCCCCAAATTGAGCAATACTTGCTCAGTCGCTCAAATATTGGTCAATAATTCATCACTGAATCTACATTATTGACATCATTTCAGAGAACTACATGTTCGATCCATGAATCGCTAAACATTCATCACTCATGTTGGATTCAACAAAACCTAGACTCACTATCTAATCAATCAACAACTGACTAATTAATACATGTCTATCATGCAGACTCCACGATTCGTGAGACATCAATCACGTCAAATTGGGGGATATCAATTAGGGTTTTGGTCTGGCGGCCTACAGCACGTGGATTCATCCACAACGAGAAATGTGAGTAAGTCGTGTCAACGGTTGAAGGTGTTAGCAAAGTAGTGGGTGCACGATTAGTCAAGTCTACACACGACATGAAACTGACTTTACCATGATCTCCCACTTTCCCACTCTTCACTCAAGAAACCGTCACACTTACAGGGATCAAGGTGTCCACGAATCTGACAGTATAAATAAGTCTCTGAATCCATGATTGAAGACAATGAACGATCACGAGCTATCAGCAATTGTCGAATTTCTCGAGTAACGACTCTCAAGAATTCATCAATCTATCAGAACTTATTCGAACTCATCAGTTCACCAAAAATTGCAGAAACCTTCAACACATCCACAATCCTTGATCATCGTTGATCCCACACAATTCTCAGCTTCCCTCCTACAGATCAACCCATCTCCCTCTTTGTTCGAATTGGCTATGGAACGGCCATTGACTTGGTTTAGGACGGAGTCCTACAGATTGATCTCTCGGATCTAAGCACTCCCTTTGCAGTGCATCTGTGTGAGGTTAATCAGTTTGCTTGGTTGAGGAGTTTCGACAACACGCTCGTCTCTTCACTTCCCTAAAAAAACAGCGACTCGTTTTTCCCCATCTACATCACTAATATTGACAAACATGCTTGAGATAGCAACGCATGCGAGTTCGACCGAGCAATGCTCTAACAATCTCCCCTTTTGTCAATTTTAGTGACAAAAATATCAATACATATGGATTACAAAATAAATAAAACTTTGTAGCTTCTCGTCCACATGCTTGATCTCCTTGGTGCTTCAACGTTACTTGAAAACTTCGTCTTTTCCAAGTACTCCCATGATTTCATAGATGTTCAGTTCAACATCATAGTTGTTGAAGTTCCGTAGCCATAACAATGAGAAAACAAAAGCTCTCGATCATTGTTATACAGTGTCATAGTATTATTACACAACATCAAAGTTCTCATATCACAACTTCGACAACAATACTATGGTGATATGTATCACTCCCCCTTAGTCAATACTTTCGTCTCAACATGAAAACCACTCCCCCTTACATAATGACCCGTAAAGGACGTATATCATATGTATTTGTAGTGTGAACTACACATTAATTCTCCCCCTTTTTGTCAAAAAATTGGCAAAGGTACGAAAACGGAGTCCTACAGATTGATCTCTCGGATCTAAGCACTCCCTTTGCAGTGCATCTGTGTGAGGTTAATCAGTTTGCTTGGTTGAGGAGTTTCGACAACACGCTCGTCTCTTCACTTCCCTAAAAAAACAGCGACTCGTTTTTCCCCATCTACATCACTAACATTGACAAACATGCTTGAGATAGCAACGCATGCGAGTTCGACCGATCAATGCTCTAACAATATCCCCCTTTGTCAATTTTAGTGACAAAACTATCAATACATATGGAATGCAAAAAATAAACAAATTAACTTTTGTATCTCTTATTCCACATGTCTAATCTTCAACGTTACTCGAAATCTTCGTCACTTCCAAGAACTCCAATGATCCCAAAGGTTGTAAGTTCAGCATCATCGTTGTTGAAAATCCATAGCTATAACAACGAGAAAACAATAGTTCTCAATAATTGTTATAAAGTGTCATAGTATCAATACACAACGTCAAAGTTCAATTGTATCACAACTTCAATAACAATACTATGGTTATATGTATCACTCCCCCTTAGTCAATACTCCATCTCACATGGAAACCACTCCCCCTTACATGCTCCGAAAACCATATGTATTTGTAGTGTGAACTACATATTAATTCTCCCCCTTTTTGTCAATAAAATTGGCAAAGGTACAAGAACGGGATCCTAATGAAATTTCCGAAAGAGATATTTCTTTACCAAAAGAAAGAAACACATATCATCTTATTTAGATGCAATCATAAAGCCGAAGCTAAATGCATTCATCAAGGAGTTTATAAAGATATAAGATAATCCCTATAATATTGCACAGTCGCACTCCCCACAAAGATTTGGAAATTAAGCACAAGTTCAATTAAGAACTCTCCCCCATAATATGTCATTCCCAAAGGAACAACAAGAGCGACCTTAATTTCGAAAGAAAAGAAGGATTTCTTTGGACATAACAAATCACATACAAGTATGAATTTGAATCCAAAAAACTAAATTAAATTAACCACAAGAAAACCCATGATTAATTCAATCGAAAATGCTCAACATAAGTGAACTTATGGAGACTCAAAAATATACAATTAGATTAATCACAAGAGAACCCATAATTAATCTAATCGAAATACACAACCAAAAAATCACAAAAGTAATCAATTTAATTGGTCATGCTCATCATAAAAAATAATCAACTTGGCCATTTAATGCTCAACATAAGACACTTTACGGAGCTTCACAGTAATACATAAAATATGGATCAGGGAAGATCAATACTGCGGAATACACAAAGATTCATTCTATTTTCCATCACTATTCGCATAACGACATTCAATAGACACAATCCTTGCAGACAAAAGATTTTAACCTATCTTCCATCAATAATTGACACAATAGGCTTAACTTTTGTATTTGTCAAAAGTCTATTCATTCTTTTATCAAATACATGCATATCGACATACGAAAGACTTTACTTTTGACAAGGTATGGGAAAATCATAGTTCACGGACGTAAACACACATATCCCATAACAATATTGCAATATATAAAACCATAAAGATTAATACTGCAAAAATCATCTTCCAAACAAATTTAGAATTTAAACTAATAAATCTAAAAACATGAAGATGAAAACGTTGGACATAGCTATGTGTAATCACAATAATGGCTATTCCAAACTCTAGTTATTCTTCTAAACAAAACAAGAAAAATAGAAGATTTACTAGGAAAATAAGACCTTTGAAGAATTCTTTATTGTCCCTGAACTCCTTGTCGTCAACAGCCATTGGGACATAAGGTTCATTAAGGTAGGAGTTTATATCAACAAACCTTTTTCGCTGATGATGTCGAACCAGGGCCTTCTGAATCTCATGAGTCTTATACAAAAAAGCCTTTATTTGTTGAATCTCCTTTCGCATCTACTTCAACACTTCAAGCACATCATAAAACTTCTGAGAGTTTGAAGGAATGGCTCTTGGCTTCCTCACATTCCTTATTTTTCTTTTCAAGGTAGGAGATAACGGAGATTTCTCTTTTTCCTTCATGATTGATGGCTTAACAATCATATTAACATCTTTTCCATTAGAAGACATCATGCTTGGAGTATCCATAACATATGGGTTTGTGAGAGGAAATCACAAATTGAACTCAACAAGTAGTCTTGAGATAAAAAGAGGTTTTGAGGAAAGAAAAAGGAATGTAAGGTTTCGAAACCTTTAAACAGGTTCGTACACGTCCAACTCACAACCCTATAAAGAGTAGAATTGTTGATAATAGCCCTCCTTTGTTGATGGACAGGGAAGAACAAACTAAGAAAAGAAGAAAAAGAACTTTTCCTAAAGACCGAGAGGTACAAAATCATTGTCTCTTTTGATCAGGCACATGAGACAAGATTTCCAAAACAACACAATTAAGTTGTGTTGTGGTGAACAACAATTTGTCCACCATTTTACTCTTGAGAGGAATCGACAGACCTCTGTCTATCAAAACGACTCGACCATACTTTCTTCTATAATGGTCTTGGTTTAAACTTGGAAACTAACTTCTTATAAGAAGATAATCTACATGCCTCAGCAGTCTTCTGAGCAATTTTAAGCTTATTTGCTAATTGATTTGCTCTTCGTTGAAGTTTGTCGACGTGCCTCAATTGGTGTTTGTACTTGTAACACCTTGAAAGTTCATGACCCTTTAAAGAACAATACGAGCATACCAAACTGGGATAAAAGTCAGGCTTCTGAGATGTGCACGCAGCTAGACACATGGTGGAACCTGAAATATTACAAACAAAGTTTCCAAGAAATGGGTCAATTTTTCCTTCCAGATTAGTTGGGTTCTCTTATGAAAGAATATCAAGATTGATGTATGTATTGATACAGTTATCAAAATCAATATTTTCACCAAGAAGTGCAATACTTGATTTCTCGTCTTCATTGGAATCATAGTTTTCAGACATTTCATCAAGAGTTGCAGCAAGACCTTTGTTGCCGGTGTATTTTATACGATTTGGGCACTCGTTTGAAAAATGACCAAATCCCTTACACTTAAAGCACTGAGGCATATCCTCATCATCAGTTTCATCTGTTTCCCAGTTTTTAGGAGGAATACGATTATGAGGTTTAACTGATGTTTTAGGCTTATCTCTGGAGAACCGTTTACTTCTCTTCAACAGATGATCCCTAAACTGTTTTGTGATCATCGAGACTGACTTGTCAAGATCTTCATCTGATGAATCTGTCTCAGAGTGACCATCTTCAGGGATATACACTTTTTTACTCTTATGAAGTAATTTAGTGTCCTTTTGTGCTTTGAACACAGCATCCTTAGTTTTGGATGAATGTTCGTGATCAAAGATCTTAAGCTTCCCAACCAGCGCATTTCTGGAGAGATTATCAAGGTTATTTCCCTCAACGATGGCATGCTTCTTAGAGTCGTATCTAGATGGCAACGATCTGAGAATTTTCATCACAATGTCCTTTTCAGGAATAGTCTTACCCAATGCAAAAGATGCATTAACAATTTCAGACACTCTGTGATTAAATTCATCAAATGTATCTTCATCTGCCATACGAAGGTTTTCCCAATCGGAATTAAGGTTTTGAAGCCTAGCTTCCTTTTCACTGAAGTTACCTTCGAATACGGTTTCTAAGATATCCCACGCATCTTTAGACCTCGTGCAATTTAACACATGGTGCTGAAGATTTGGGGTAATGGCATGTATAATGGCATTCAAACCGTCGGAATTTTTCTTTGCAAAATTTATCTCGGCAGGGGTGTATTCAGCAATATCCTTGGGAACTTTTACATCTCCATCTGCCACAACGGGAGCATTATAGTCATTAACAACATATACCCATGATTGAAAATAACGTACTTGAAGAAAAGCTCGCATAGAAATTTTCCACCACAAGTAATTAGAGCCATCAAAGACTGGTGATACGTTTATTGAGATAGCACCTCTGTCCATAGAGTCAGATTGATACAAACACAGACTTGTAAGGTCTTGAACGTGTTTGCCTGCTCTGATACCAATTGAAAAAGTGGGGGTACAACAACCACACCCAATATTTCGCTTAGCAATCAGTATTGACAAACTCCAATATACTTTCTAGAGAATCAACTAGACAGTCAGACTCAATTGTCATGTACCTGATATGATGAGAAGAGGGTGCCATTATCCCACTCAGTGTTTGTATTTAGTAGTAGGCTTATTAGTAGTCATTAACATATTAAGGGGTGTCTTTATCATTTGTAAAGAGTGGTTGAGATGTAACCATCTAGTGGTATTGTAGCCGTTGGATCTATTGAGTAGAGTCAGCTTTATAATCTCAAGTTCTGTAATAGTTAGGGTAAGAAAATTATTAATCAAATTAGAGCTTTGTTCTTCTTAGGATGTGTTATCTGAACTCAGAGAGGTTTATCCTCAATCTATCCACCCCCTCTTGTCATTGTACTCAGGTACATGACAATTGGTATCAGTTTCACGATCCTGCATACCTGATTCATGATGGGAAGAGGTGATCCAACACTACAGGAGGTTGCTGCTCATCAACAACTTCAGGATGAACGATTATCAGTGTTAGAAGATCATATAAAATATGAATTTTTGTTCGATCCAGGAAACTCTGAATCAAATACTGGTTCGTCGTCCAATGTCAGCGGTTTCGTCTCCAAATTCTCCACCAGATCCTGGTTCTATACATGAAAATTCCAATAAAGTTGCAATTCCTACTAACTCAATTGTAGATATCACTGTTTTTCCATCTGAGATAACAACATCAATTCCTACTGGTGTCGATGACGAAAAAGATTCTCTCAATTTCGAATTGACCCCTCCATTTTTCTTCATTGAGAAAGAAGATGTCGATTCTCTTCATGGTGTGAGGCTACAATATGAAGAACATTCAAAATTAGAGATCAATGGCTTCTCTGAGTTGAATCAAATCAAAATTGGTGAGGTGCAAATTAAACTGTGTGCTTGTTCTTCTTCTCTCCTTAATGCCACTCGCTCCTTATTTGATCGAGGTAAATGTATTGTGATCTCATCACTTACTTATGAGAAATTACTTCTTCAATTGCTTCTTAGCGTGGGGTTTGACTCAGATTTTCGGTTTCAATATTCGTTTCCTCATTTATGTGTTTCTGATATTGTAACTCTTGGTACGAGGAAGATGTTGGTTCAAATGCCTGCACATAGTAGATTTTTGGCCAATAGTCATATGAAAGATCAGGGTGTTTCTTGTGCTGCTTGGCAGATTCTTGGTAACATGTTTCAACTAGATATTGTGTGTCTCAAGAGAAAAAATGTTCTTAATCACCAATTTTCCATTGATGGTAGAGTATTTGATCGCGGCAAAGAATTGGGAACCATTAATGAGTACTATTATTTTACAGGTGACTATGGGTTCACTTTGGGTTTATTTGATTCTTGTTTGTCAGTCTGAGATGTTTATTCCATTGTGAAGGATGCAAACAATGAAAATTTGGTTCGTGAGCGGCTACAAAGACATGTGTCTACATTTGAATTTCAGTTTATGTTTTCATTGGGTCTTAGAATTGTAGATGTTGCTGAAATTTCAAAGAGGAGTAAATTTTTCTTTCTCATGTTCGCTAGAGTGGTGTGCATTAAGGCTCATAAATGGTATGTTCAATTGCTTGGTTGGAAGGGAGTGCAAAAAAATTTCTTACAGCTCAAACGTGCATTGCTTGAGGTGATTAAAATGGGGGTATATGAATGTCAGTATTTTTCTCCTTGTTACAGCTATCTGGTCCAAATGGCAATGTTAAGAAGAATTTTGGACAATGTAGGAGTTTTAATTGGTGATTTGTTGATGGTAGGGGAAATTGCACATTGGCATGGGAAAGTGTTGTCACTACCTTGGGAAGATGATTCGTTTAACAGTGTGAATCCAATGCTTGGCTTCATCAGGATAAGTTGCGTCCACATGAGTGAGGCCGAATCCAATGCAAATTCTGCTCATGAGCTACTTCTTGAATATGGATCGACTATTTTTCTGTTCGTTAAAGGCGTCGAGACTGGTGTAGTTTGCAAGTTCTGGGATGAAGGTTGCAGTATGGTACAGTTTTATGTTCCAGATTGATACTCCAAGTGACAGGTACCAATGAAATTGGTACTGTGATAGAGTTAATTGATCAACTACATCTCAGTAAATGGAGTTTCTGTGATTCTGTAACCCTGCATTTGGGAGGTGGTTCAAAAAAATCATTGAAGGTATGTGTTGCTGCACAACACTATGTTCGTGGGTCGCAAATTCTCTCAAATAGACTTACATGTAGGCTTGTGTTTCTTTAATTTAGTGCTAGCAAGCTGTGTGATAATTTTTTACAGCAGGGGATCAAATTATGCTTGTTTAATCTGGGTTTGTGGAGTACAGCTAGTGGTAATGTCAGCGAGGTTTGTAAGAGTTTTATCTCAGTGGCCGGCTTGGTCGTAAACTGGAACCGTAGGAGCCATATGTTCTGCACAGCTAAGGCTCTGAGTATTGTTTCATCATATACCATGACGGTGTTGAGAAGACAAACAGACAGCGTTGTTGTAACTTTTTTGAGTAGAGGTAAAGGTACTGGTATTATGGGTTATAGTCGATTTTTGTTTGATAGAGGAAAAGTGCAACCCACTGAAAAGGTACCTGATTTTTTTGTTAACCTGCATGTTGTGCTGACAAAGTTTTGTTACTGGACACAATTGTTCTTGATTGCAGCACATTTTGATGCACAATTATATTGTGCACTGATGAATATTCATGGGGATGGTCGAAATTTAAATGGGCCTGCACCAAATTCACTTATCACTATAATTCTTGTTTTCACCTTCCTAACAGTATTCAGAAAAGTAGTGACGACATATGTTGAGTTTCACGAGCTATTGAAGTTAAAATTCCGCTAGAGGTCAAGGGTTATTATATTCGTCGTCAACTTCTGGTATCTCGAGTAATGGTGGAGAAGCTATCTTATATACTTATGTCGGAGGCCGGGATCGAGTTTGCAACTGGTAATATTACTCGTCTGGAAGGTATGGAAGGTGTTCTGTCTCTTGGAATGATGTTGGTAGTACCAAAGCTTCGGCAACTTAAACAACAGGGTACTTAGCCATGTCCAGTTCCGAAGAGTGAGGTAATGCAAATTTCACTGAAGAGAAACCAAAGGAAACTCCAGTCTTCACGGCGTCAGATGCTATGTAAAACAAATTCTGTACACAGTGGCAAAATTGAATGTTAGGACAACACCTCTGGGGAGAGCCTCGCTGGAGTGATCATGGGAAATATGGCTATTAATCTCCTAGTACTAGTGGAGGGAACTACTACTGCCAGTGGATTCACCAAGATGGTCAGCTATATTTTTTTCAATCATTGCGGATTTTGAAGATGCAACCACGTCTGGATACCATGTTGTACCTGATATGATGAGAAGAGGACTTGCCAAATAAGTTCTCATCCTTGAGGACAAGGATGTTTTCAAGGGGAGTGGAATGTCCTGTACCTGATATGATGAGAAGAGGGTGCCCTTATCCCACTCAGTGTCTGTATTTAATAGTAGGCTTATTAGTAGTCATTAACATATTAAGGGGTGTCTATCATTTGTAAAGAGTGGTTGAGATGTAACCATCTAGTGGTATTGTAGCCGTTGGATCTATTGAATAGAGTCGAGCTTTATAAGCTCAAGTTCTGTAATAGTTAGGGTAAGAAAATTAATAATCAAATTAGAACTTTGTTCTTCTTAGGTTGTGTTCTCTGAACTCAGAGAGGTTTATCCTCAATATATACACCCCCTCTTGTCATTGTACTCAGGTACATGACATCAATCTAGATAAAAAGTATATCAAATAGTTTATATCTCTATCTCTCAATTTGATATATACTCAAGCAAAAATAAATCTGCGAGTCTTTATCAAATACTAGAGAGATAACTTGGATGGTACCAAAGACCAATATCCAAGTGTCAATCAATTTAAATCAACAACCAAAAGATAAAATATTCTAATTGATTGAACAACGCACAACCTGTGATATTTCAATTATATAACGAAATATAATGCGGAAAAGAAATAACATAGACACCAGAATTTTGTTAACGAGGAAACCGCAAATGCAGAAAAATCCCGGGACCTAGTCCAGATTGAACACACACTGTATTAAGCCGCTACAGACACTAGCCTACTCCAAATTAACTTCGGTCTGGACTGTAGTTGAACCCCAATCAATCTCACACTGATCCAAGGTACAGTTCTGCTCCTACGTCTCTGATCCCAGCAGGATGCTACGTATTTGATTCCCTTAGCTGATCTCACCCACAACTAAGAGTTGCTACGACCCAAAGTCGAAGACTTTAATAAACAAATCTGTATCACACAGAAAAGTCTACGGTAATAGATAAATCCGTCTCCCACGAATATACCTACGAGTTTTGTTCAGTCTTTTGATAAATCAAGGTGAATAGGAACCAATTGATAAACCAGACTTATATTTCCGAAGAACAGCGTAGTATTATCAATCACCTAACAATAATCTTAATCGACGCAGCGAAAAAAGATATTGCGGAATCACAAACGATGAGACGAAGTGTTTGTGATTTCTTGTATATCTTGCCTATCGGAGATATAAATCTCAAGCCAATTATTACAATTGTACTCATACGATAGAAACAACAAGATCAGATCACACAACTACAAGAAAGTAGTATCGGTATGGCTTCACAATCCCAATGAAGTCTTTAAGTCGTTAACCTGGTTTAGAAGAAGAAACCAAAGGTTAAAGGAGAATCGACTCTATCTTAGCACAACTAGTATCACACAGAAGGTGTGGGGATTAGGTTTCCCAGTTGCTAGAGCTCTCCCTTATATAGTCTTTAAAATCAGGGTTTTCCATCAATGTTAGCTTGGTAACAAAGCATTCAATATTCACCGTTAGATGAAAACCTGATTAGATTCAAGCTAATATCTTTCAACCGTTATATCGAAAACTAGCTTGTTACACACAAATGAAATGCACGTTTCTAGGCTTGTGTAACCGTACCCAAACTTGTACATTTGTTGGTTCAACAATAGTCAACCAAATGGTTATCCATATGATCACTTTCATATCAACCATATTCTTCTTCACCATAACTAGTTCAAGTGACTCAAATGAACTAGTTAGAGAGTTGTTCAATTGCAAGGAAATCTTATGCAACTACACAAGACACAATTGAAGCAAAAACGATTTGATTCACTCGAATCAGTTCATGAACTATATAGCCACAGTTTGCAATTTACATTCCTTAGTTTATATAAGAATAAGTTCAGAAACATCGTTTTTAGATATAACATACTCAAGTTCGCGGACTGGGTTCGCGGACATAAGTTCCCAGATGGAGTTCACAAACTCCAGCAGAATTTCCCGGGTCGAGAACTTCCGCCAGTTCGCGGACTTGTCTCACGCCATCATTCTGGTTCGTCAACAAAGTTTGCGAACTTTGGTTCAAGGAATAAGGACTTATACATATATGTGTTTCCACAACAATGCTTATATCCTCCAATGGTCATATAATCTAAACTCTCATTTCAATCATTGAAACATTCTTAGAGGACGTTGATATTGTATAGTTTTTATTCACAAACTATTTTTCTTCAAAATAAGCAATTTTCAAAGTGATTGAAACTTGTCATGACTTTCGTCACTAGGTAAAGATGAACTTGGCTAAAGCGAAAGCTTACCAACACATATTTCGATAAATAGATAGGCGAGATAAACTCGGCTCGAAATAGCAAATGTGTATAATCTAAGTCTATATAGCAAAATGACTTTTGTCTCAAGATATGAGATAAATAGACTTTTGAGTGATAGATAAGTTCAAGTCTCCACATACCTTTTAGTCGATGAAGATCCACCGGTTCCTTGAGTAGTCCTTCGTCTTGTATGATGATTGCCATGTAGTTCTTGAGCTCAACTACACTTTCTATCCTAGTCCGAGACCTTAACTATAGTAGACTAGAAATCAAGACTTATAGTTTCGATCACTAACATTGACAAACATACTTGAGATAGCAACGCATGCGAGTTCGACTGAGCAATGCTCTAACAAATGGAATTCTTGGTTGCAGTAAGGTGGATTTGGGATAACTACAAATTTTTATGCTGAAGTTATGGCCATAATCTGTGCAGGGGAGTGGGTTGTACAGAACAATCATCTTGAAATATGCTTCAGATCATATTCCAAAGTTGCTTTCTTAGCATTTTGAAAAGACGAGGTTACCCAAATACACCACAATCTTTTTATTTGATCACAACCTATTTAATTTTTACCGTGTATAAACCTCTTGGAGATACAATAACTCAAGGAATATTTGAACATAGCGTCCACTTGAAATAGGGTTAGTCCGGACTGGCCTAACAATGTGAGAATATCAAAGTCAAGTGGAGAAATCCAATAAACTTTGTGTGATCGTCTATGGATATGAAATCAAGACAATACTATAACAAAGTGTTCACTTGATAATAGTACGGTATAACCGAAACCTTATAAGATAAATATCAAGCGCCTAGTTAAAGTACAAGTGTATTTACTTTAATTATAATATAAAAACAATTATAATGCGGAAATAAAGTAAAGCACACACCAGAATTTTGTTAACGAGGAAAACTACAATCTTGTAGAAAAACCTCGGGACCTAGTCCAGTTTTGAATACTCAATGAATTAAGACGCTACAAAAAGTAAACCTGCAACTTCGTGTAGACAATACTAAGTAAACTAAAATCCTAGTTACTCAGCTTCAGCAGTATTCTTGTTTTGATAATATCTAGCATAACCGAAGTTCTCAATAGATATTTGTTTTGATAATATCTAGCAGAACCGAAGTTCTCAATAGATATTTAATACTAGATATCCGAGCACAACAAGCATTCTATTTAGGGCCAAATCTAATATATATTCTTAATGGTTCTCACCAACTTTTTCTACCAATCTTTCAACTGGAAAGACAAGATTCCTTTGGATCGTAGTCTAAACAGTAAAAGATAAACTGTTTGGTAACAACACTCACTTTATAATCACAATAACGAAATATATGATATAAGCACAACTGAGGATCTTCTATTTTTAAGACCTGTTACCAGATTCGAAGCTCCTTGATTACAAGATCAAACAACACAATGATTACCGAAATAATCAGTCTTGATTACAAGGTTTATGATGAAATCACAAACTACTTGTTGATCTAAAAAGGGTTATGTTTATTGAAAATAAACAACCTCATAATCCCGGAAAATCAAGTCACAGAAAGTTACACCAAGATCAAAACACAAGAACAAAAGTCTTCAAATCTTCAAAGTCTTCAATCTTCGATTTAATCTTCAAAGTAACACCCTGCATCAACAAACTTGATTCCTTATTGATTTGTCGCACAGAACGGAGTCTGTTGACAATGGCAAATCAATGAATCTATCTTACGGATCTAGAAAGACTTAGATCCATAGAAACATTAAATCTTTGATCTAGTTTGAGTGAGCCTTTTATCAGAAGAGAAGGTCTCAAGAATAAACAAACTAGGTGCAATCAAAGATTCAACAACCATTAGTTAATCAAATCAATAATCAAAAACTAAAATAACAATGCAATCATCTAGTTTCCCACCAAAGGTACTCGTAGAGATTCTCAATCCCAAAGAAGTCTTTAAAGCGAGCGGCCTTAAGAGATTTCACCTAATTAGGGTACTTTCCTCTCCGAATAGGCAACTCCACCAGTAACAACACAACTAGGTAGTTTTGCTGGCTCTTAGGATTAGTTTGCTAGAAATGAAAACTTCAGTATTTATAGATCGAGGAAGTTTGGACATCAAGGAATTTCCAAAACCGAAAATGTTCTCAAGATATGCAATAAATAGCAAAATTCGGTTTTCATAATTCCCGGAAATAAGATGCTCAAATCTTAATGTTGACATTATTCACGTTTCCACATTAACCAAATATAATTTCCGTATCTCTAATATTTCTAGAATAATAGAAAATTCGAAAAGATATTTTTGGATAATTTTTTGTGTTAAAAACACAAAACGTGCTCGGATTGGGTTGAGACTTTTTGTGACCGGTCTACCTAGTCATAGGATCGGTTCCCACATGTTGCACCTCTTACTAGGATCGGTTCCCACAAGTTTATGGTATAAACTTGTATTCGGTTGCACCTCTTACTAGGATCGATTCCCCAATGTCTAGAGTTGGTCATACCAATTACACAATATCGATCATACCATCTCAGGTGATTACTTAAGATCGGTTTCACTAATAAAATTCATACCAATACAAAATTCAGGCATTATGATTAGTTTTACCAATATACATAAACACATTTATGAACGGTTATACTCAATCACACATATTGGTAATTCAAAATATTTGCAATGAATAAAAATACCAATAAGCCTAGCGATTTCCCTTTCAATTCGTAGAACAAGTTTATGAACGTACGTCCTTTAAACAAATGTAAACATTGTTCCTTAGGATGAAATCTTCACCTTTACCCATATACATAGTTATAATAGCATCCAAAAGATTATGTCGATGTCATATCTACGAAGTTCAAAACATAAACAATATACTTCGTAATTCAATAAATTCCTTGACACTTTGATCATAATAATATAATTTCGCATGTTATGTTTTCAATCAAAAAGATTTACAAGACACAAGATAGAAACGGAATAGGTCAATTCGTAGTTACTAACCTCAAGCTGAAGGAAAATTTCTTTGTTGTCTTCAATCCATCTTCAGATCTTTGTGAGTAACTGGATCACAATACTTCTATCGTTTCTAGTCTAACCTATCGAAGTTGACTCTAGTTTACTTATAAAGCGACTCAAGTTTTGGAACTAAATATGACAACCGATCTTGCTCTAACAATCTCCCCCTTTGTCAATTTAGTGACAAAACTCTATTACATATGGAGATAAATGAATTACAAAAATAACTCATACTAATCTGCACGTATTCGTAGATAAATGTCGTTGTTGGCATTGTAATAACAAACCAAATACTCCCCCTAAAGGTGAGAGAGGTAGATTTTTAATCCGTACGTCTTTGTTATTCACTTTGTAGTTAAGATAACCACAAGTATCAATATGATATGTTACTCCCCCTTAGTCTATGCTTTAATCTTTTCGTTAGATAAACATTTAAGCACTATTGTCCTTTCCTTAGTGATACCAAATCAATACCAATATCACTTGTTTACTCCATATATTTCTCCCCCTTTTTGTCACAAAATGACAAAGGTACGAGCAAATAAAGGACAAACCAAAAGGATCTTACAAATCTTAAAAGAGACTTGCAAAACCTATAAGAGTTAAGCACGAGGGTTCCACACACCATTTTTGATAACCAATATCAAAACCGAAACTACAAAGTAATTTTGTTTTGATATGTTACCAAACAAACAATTGCCCGAAGCAATTTTACTTAATAGTTTAGCAAATCAAAAATCCACTAAGTACCTTAGTTCTTTTGCTAAACCGATTGTACAAATACAATCGCTTGTTCGATAAGACCAAAATAAAGATCAAAATTAACTCTATTTTTCTCATCAGGCTCTAATTATTCGCATCAATAACTTAGACCTTTCACTTTTAAACAAGACAAGTACTAGGTTAATTAACTAGCATTTCTTGTTAAGGCATTCGATTAGACTTGAACAACCGAAACCTTCACTTTGATAAGTCTAACTAAGATCGGAATTCACTTAGTTTCTCTTATCCGGAATCCAATTGGACTAAACAATTGATCCTGAGAACCTTTTTGTTAAGCCATAAACAAACCATACAAACGAAATAAATAAACTTGTATAATCATTTATCTCAACCGGAAGCAATTGAAACAACATAGACATTAAAGCACCGCAATTGCACCGACATTTTGTAATCCTAAACAATTGATACCAAACAATAAAGCAAGATAACAATAGTTTTTCTTAACCGGAAACAATTGAATCACCCATACACAAATAATGGAATAAACATCAATTGTACCGAAATTTTGTTAAGCAAAAGCAATAAATATATGCAATAAAATCAGGCTTTTCTTAAACAGGAAAACGATTAACTAACAAATTTGTTACCTCAAATTCCGCATCCTCTTCTCCTCATTGTTTTGTCATCCTTTCACAAAGACATAAGAACAGCAAAAGCAACCTTTACCAGAGATAGGTTGAAAAGGCTTTAACTATTACGTGCCAATAGTATTAAGTTAATACCAAAAACTCATATGTATACTATATACACAACTTATGAGAAATAAAATGATAATAGTATAATCGTGACTCACATATGAGATTAATTGTCATCATCCTTTTATGATTATTTGATTAAGCAACTCAAAAGGTTAGATATGAAATCCGCTAAATCAAAAGTCACAAAATCATAAAAAGGAAACCGTTATGAGACCTAATTATGTTATATAACGATGACAACACTGAGATACATTCATTTGATTAAGAACGTTTAGCACAATACTCTGAATGTCATGAGTATTGAAGGTTATCATTCGAGTGTCATCATTGTGACTATCTTTTGATACCTTCCTGGTTGTCTTTAGAGAAGACTTTGGAATCCATTTAAAAATTGGTTTTACAGGAGCAACTTTGTTCTTCCAATTATTTCCTCCTCAAATCCAAGATGAATCTCTTGAGGAAACATTAGGGTAACAGAAATGTTGAAAACTATGAGAATTAGCCTTTCTCCAATTTGGAACATCAGATCTTGTCTTTACAAAGTTATTTCTCCTTTTACCATTTAAGTGATAATGAGAAAACTTTGTAGAATCCTGATAAGAAAACTTTGAATTCTAATAATTCTTTTGCTCACTTTTAGGACAATGATGACCTGATTTAGCATGAGGAGCATTATTGAGTTCAACCAGTTTTGCGGAAACGCGTGCATCAATGGCTTTCTCATTCCTTTTACGGAATCTGCATCCCTTTTCCAAGTGTCTTTTATTTCCACAATAAGAGAAATGCTTAGTAACACACGAATCATAAGACTTAGTGTTACTTTGTTGTGGATCCACTTGTATTGGATTTTGACGGATTTTACGTTTTCCACCTTTTGCTGAAGATGAAGGTGCTACATATTTTTATTTTATGGAAGAGCAATCTTTTGTGGCAACTTTTGAAGCAATTTCTTCAGTGGAGTCTTTAGGTTTTACAAACTTTGTCTCCTATTTAGTATTCAAAGTTTGTCTACCTTTGTAGCCCAATCCTCGCGTGTCACGAGGAACTCTAGTTTCCTTCAACACTGAGTCAAGTTGTTTTGTGCTACTATCGAACTTTTTCAAGTCTTCTTTTAGACCCATATTCTCTTTTTCCAAACGTTTTTATTTTTTCAAGCGCATTATCTAGATCAACCTTAAATTTATCAATTTGAACTTTATAATCTATTTCAGATTCGGTAGAATTACTTACCTTAGTGTTTTTTAGGTTCTAGAACTCTCAAAAAGTTTCCTTTCTCGATCATGACTTTCTTTGATTTTCTCTCTGTAACTTCTCATGGCTCCAAGATAATCTCGCTCATCGCTGATAATTTCTACATCCTTATACAGATCATCAAGTTCCTTTTTCAATCTTTCACATTCTCTTCACGTAGATCACATTCAAGTGCCTTTGGCTCTGGAGTTACTTCAGTATCCTTTTCAGGTGTGCATTCAACAGTTACAGTGAAAGCTTTGTTTTCTTGATCCTTGGAACAGTTAAAGCTATCACCATTATTTTGTTCTTAATTCTCTATAAATTTCTGTGATTTTTGAGAAGGAGAAGATGCATCTTTAGAAGAAATCATTTTCTTTTGTCTTAATAACTGTCTAAATTGTTGTGCGGTTGTATAGACACTACAATTCTCTGTCTATGTCTCACAAGAATTTTCTGCTGAAGGACTAGTCTTAATTGCATCTTTAAGGGTAATACCCACTTCATTCTTGGATTGGTATTCAAGGTCAAAGATCTTTATTTTACTAACTAGAGAGCTTCTAGATAGTGTGGAAAGATCATTTGCTTCCATGATGACATGCTTTTTAGATTCGTATCTTGGTGGTAAAGACCTTAGTGTTTTACACACAATATCCTTATCTGAAATAGTTTTTCCTAAAGCGAAAGAGGCATTCACTGTTTCAGAAAGTTTTTGGTCAAACTCATCAAAGGTATCTTCTTCATCCATACGAAGGTTTTCCCATTTAGAAGACAGGGTTTGAAGCCTAGCTTCCTTTTCAGAGGCATTCCCTTCAAAGACGACATTAAGGGTATCCCAAGCCTTTTGATGTTTTACACTTGGTTACATGATGATGGAGGTCTCTAGTTAAAGCAAGCATTCAATCCATCGGAATTTTGCTTCGAAAGAAATTTTTCTTCATTATTGAACTCATTTAATTCCTTTAGTCTAAACTCAGTGATTGAGTTGTTGACCAGTACTTTTGGGTGTTCATATCCATCAATAACTAAAACCCAAGTGTTAAAGTCACGAGATTTATGAAAAGATTCCATTGCCATTTTCCACCATAGATAGTTTGAGCCATCAAACCCTGGCGGTACGTTAACTGAATCAACCATTTGATTCAAAACTTATAAGTTGGATCATGCCAAACACAGATTGTTAGATCTTTTCATGTTTTTCTGCTCTGATGCCAATTGAAAAGACGAGGGTACCCAAATACACCACAATCTTTTTATTTGATCACAACATATTCAATTCTACCGTGTATAAACCTTTTGGAGATATAATCACTCAAGGAATGTTTCAACACAGTGTCCACTTGAAATAGGGCTAGTCCGGACTGGCCTAACAATGTTAGAATATCAAAGTCAAGTGGATAAATCCAATACACTTTGTGTGATCGTCTATGGATATGAAATCGAGACAATACTACAACAAAGTGTTCACTTGATAATAGTACGGTATAACCGAAACCTTATAAGATAAATATCAAGTGCCTAGTTAACGTACAACTGTATTTACTTTAATTATAATATAAAATCAATTATAATGCGGAAAAAAAGTAAAGCACACACCAGAATTTTTTTAACAAGGAAAACTACAATCTTGTAGAAAAACTCCGGGACCTAGTCCAGTTTTGAATACTCATTGAATTAAGATGCTAGAAAAAGTAAACCTTCAACTTCGTGTAGACAATACTAAGTAAACTAAAATCCTTGTTACTCAGCTTCAACAGTATTCTTGTTTTGATAATATCTAGCATAACCGAAGTTCTCAATAGATATTTGTTTTGATAATATCTAGTAGAACCGAAGTTCTCCATAGATATTTGATACTAGATATCCTAGCAGAACAGGCATTCTCTTTAGGACCAAATCTAATATATCTTCTTAATGGTTCTCACCAACTTTTTCTACCAATCTTCAACTAGAAAGACAAGATTTCTTTGGATCGTAGTCCAAACAGTAAAGGATAAACTGTTTGGCAGCAACACTCACTTTATAATCACAATACCGAAATATATGATATAAGCACAGTTAAGGATCTTCTATTTTTAAGACCTGTTACCAGATCCGAAGCTCCTTGATTACAAGATCAAACAAGACAATGGTTACCGAAATAATCAGTCTTGATTACAAGGTTTATGATGAAATCACAAACTACTTGTTGATCTAAAAAGGGTTATGTTTATTGAAAATAAACAACCTCATAATCCCGGAAAATCAAGTCACAGAAAGTTACACCAAGATCAAAACACAAGAACAAAAGTCTTCAAATCTTCAAAGTCTTCAATCTTCGATTTAATCTTCAAAGTAATAACCTGCATCAACAAACTTGATTCCTTATTGATTTGTCGCACAGAACGAGTCTGTTGACAATGGCAAATCAGTGAATCTATCTTACGGATCTAGAAAGACCAACATCCCTAGAAACATTAAATCCTTGATCTAGCTTGAGTGAGCATTATATCAGAAGAGAAGGTTCTCAAGAATAGACAAACTAGGTGCAATCAAAGATTCAACAACCATTTGTCAATCAAATCAATAATCAAAAACTAAAATAACAATGCAATCATCTAGTTTCCCACCAACAGTACTCGTAGAGCTTCTCAATCCCAAAGAAGTCGTTAAAGCGAGCGGTCGTAAGAGATTTCGCCTAATTAGGGTACTTTCCTCTCCGAATAGGCGACTCCACCAGTAACAACACAACTAGGTAGTTTTGCTGGCTCTTAGGATTAGTTTGCTAGAAATGCAAACTTAAGTATTTATAGATCGAGGATTGGACATCAAGGAATTTCCAAAACCGAAAATGTTCTCAAGATATGCAATAAATAGCAAAATTCGGTTTTCATAATTCCCGGAAATAAGACGCTCTAATCTTTATGTTGACATTATTCACGTTTCCACATTAACCAAATATATTTTCGGTATCTCTAATATTTCTAGAATAATAGAAAATTCGAAAAGATATTTTTGGATAATTTTTTGTGTTAAAAACAAAAAACGTGCTCGGATTGGGTTGAGACTTTTTGTGACCGGTCTACCTAGTCATAGGATCGGTTCCCACCTGTTGCACCTCTTACTAGGATCGGTTCTCTAATGTCTAGAGTTGGTCATACCAATTACGCAATATCGATCATACCATTTCAGGTGATTACTTAAGATCGGTTTCGCTAATAAAATTCATACCAATGCAAAAGTCAGGCATTATAATTAGTTTTACCAATATACATAAACACATTAATGAACGGTTATACTCAATCACACATATTGGTAATTTAAAAGATTTGCAATGAATAAAAATACCAATAAGCCTAGTGATTTCCCTTTCAATTCATAAAACAAGTTCATGAACGTACTTCCTTTAAACAAATGTAAACATTGTTCCTTAGGATGAAATCTTCACCTTTACCCATACACATAGTCATAATAGCATCCAAAAGATTATGTCGATGTCATATCTACGAAGTTCAGATAAACAGTATACTTCGTAATTCAATAAATTCCTTGACACTTTGATCATAATAATATAATTTCGCATGTTATGTTTTAAATCAAAAAGATTTGAAAGACACAAGATAGAAATGGAACAGGTCAAGTCGTAGTTACTAACCTCAAGCTGAAGGAAAATGTCTTTGTTTCTTCAATCCATCTTTAGATCTTTGTGAGTAACTAGAGCACAATACTTCTACCGTTTCTAGTCTAACCTATCGAAGTTGACTCTATTTTACTTATAAAGCGACTCAAGTTTTGGAAATAAATATGAAAACCAATCTTGACATAACAACGCTTGGTGGGTTCAACCGAGCAGTGCTCTAACAATCTCCCCCTTTGTCAATTTAGTGACAAAAATCTATTACACATGTAGATAAACGAATTACAAAAATAACCCATACTAATCTGCACGTATTCATAGATAAATGTCGTTGTTGACATTGTAATAACAAAGCAAATACTGCACCTAAAGGTGAGAGAGGTAGATTTTCAATCCGTACGTCTTTGTTATTCCCTTTGTAGTTAAGATAACCACAAGTATCAATATGATATGTTACTCCCCCTTAGTCTATGCTTTAATCTTTTCGTTAGATAAACGTTTAAGCACCATTGTCCTTTCCTTAGTGATACCAAATCAATACCAATATCACTTGTTTACTCCATATATTTCTCCCCCTTTTTGTCACAAAATGACAAAGGTACGAGCAAATAAAGGACAAACCGAAAGGATCTTACAGATCTTAAAAGAGACTTGCAAAACCTATAAGAGTTAAGCACGAGGGTTCCACACACCATTTTTGATAACCAATATCAAAACCGAAACTACAAAGTAATTTTGTTTTGATATGTTACCAAACAAACAATTGCCCGAAGCATTTTTCTTTAATAGTTTAGAAAATCAAAAATCCACTAAGCACCTTAGTTCTTTTGCTAAACCGATTGTACAAATACAATCGCTTGTTCGATAAGACCAAAATAAAGATCAGAATTAACTCTATTTTTCTCATCAGGCTCTAATCATTCGCATCAATAACTTAGACCATTCACTTTTAAACAAGACAAGTACTAGGTTAGTTAACTAGCATTTCTTGTTAAGGCATTCGATTAGACTTGAATAACCAAAACCTTCACTTTGATAAGTGTAACTAAGATCAGAATTAACTTAGTTTCTCTTATCCGGAATCCAATTGGACTAAAAAATTGATCCTGAGAACCTTTTTGTTAAGCCATAAACAAACAATACAAACTAAATAAATCAACTTGTACAATCATTTATCTTAACCAGAAGCAATTGAAACAACATAGACATTAAAGCACCGCAATTGCACCGAAATTTTGTAAGCCTAAACATTTGATACCAAACAATAAAGAAAGATAACAATAGTTTTTCTTAACCGGAAACAATTGAATCACACACACATCCATACACAAATAATGGAATAAACATCAATTGTACCGAAATTTTGTTAAGCAAAAGCAATAAATATATGCAATAAAATCATGCTTTTCTTAAACAGGAAAACGATTAACTAACAAATTCGTTACCTCAAATTCCGCATCCTATTCTCCTAATTGTTTTGTAATCCTTTCGCAAAGACATAAGAAGATAAAAAGCAACCTTTACCAAAGGAAGGTTGAAAAAGTTTTAACTATTACGTGCTAATAGTAATAAGTTAATACCAAAAACTCATATGTATCATATATACACAACTTATGAGAAATAAAATGATAATAGTATAATCGTGACTCACACATGAGATTAATTGTCATCATCCTTTTATGATTAATTGATTAAGCAAATCAAAAGGTTAGATATGAAATCTGAAAAAGCGGGGGTCTAACAACACCACCCAATATTTCGATTAGCAATCTATATGGACTAACTCCGAAATACTTTGCTAGAGAATCAACTAGACAGTCAGACTCAATCTAGATAAAAAGTATCTCAAGGAGTTATTATCTCAATCTCTCGATTTGATCTTTACTCAACCAAATAGAAATCTGCGAGTCTTTATCAAAGAGAGATAACTTGGACGGTACAAAAGACCAATGTCCAAGGATCAATCAACTACAATCAACAACGAAAGGTTGGATTAGAGAAGTTGATAATCTTAACGCACAACCTGTATTATTTCAATTATATAAAATATAATGCGGAAAATAAATAACACAGACACCAGAAGTTTTGTTAACGAGGAAACCGCAAATGCAGAAAAACCCCGGGACCTAGTCTAGATTGAATACACTCTGTATTAAGCCGCTACAGACATTAGCCTACTGCAAACTAACTTCGGACTGGACTATAGTTGAACCCCAATCAGTCTCCCAGCGATCCAAGGTACAGTTGTACTCCTACGCCTCTAATCCCAGCAGGATACTGCGCACTTGATTCCCTTAGCTGATCTCACCCATAACCAAGAGTTGCTGCAACCCAAAATCACAGACTTGATAATAAACAGATCTGTCTCACACAGAAAAGTATATCAAAGGATAAATCTGTCTCCCACAGATAAACCCTAGGTTTTGTTCCATCTTTTGATATAAAATCAAGGTGAACAGGAACCAATTGTTAATCGGTCTTATATTCCCGAAGAACAGACTAGATTAATCAATCACCTCTCTACAATCCTTCCTGACTACACAAGCGGATTGTCGAGGAATCACAAACAGTGAGACGAAGATGTTTGTGACTTTTTTATCTTTCCTATCGGAGAACTCTCACGATCTCAAGTCAATCAATCGATTGTACTCGTACGATAGAAGATGTAAGATCATATCACACAACTACGATAAAGTAGTATCGGTCTGGCTTCACAATCCCAATGAAGTCTTTAAGTCGTTAACCTGATTTTAGAGAAGAAAATCAAAGGTTAATGGAGATCGACTCTAGCGGGCGCACTAGTAGTACATAGACGTGTAGGGATTAGTTTTGCACAATGCTAGATGTCTCCTTTATATAGCCTTCAAATCAGGGTTTTGCCATAGTTACAAAGCAATCCTTATTCACCGTTAGATGAAAACCTGATTTAGATTCAAGCTAATATTTCTCAACCGTTAGATCGGAAACTTAGCTTGTCACACACACTTAGGTAGACGTTTACTGGGTTCTTGAAAACCATGCCCAAACGTGTACGTGTATGTTGGTTCAACATAGTAACCCAAAAGGTTAACCATATGAGCATTTCATATTAACCTTGTTCTTCTTCACCATAAATAGTTCAATTGACTCAAATGAACTAGTTAAAGAGTTGTTCAATTGCTATGAGATCTTATGTAACTACACAAGACACAATTGAAACAAAGATGATTCGATTCGATTGAATCGGCTCATGAACATTATAGCCACGGTTTGTATAAAGAATTCCTTAGTAATTTAATGTTTCATGTTCAGAGCACATCTTTAGATCATAACCTCTTAAGTTCACAAACAAGTTCGCGGACTTAAGTTAATCGGTTGAGTTTTCCAAACTCAACAAAAATTCTCGGAAAGAGAACTTCCGCCAGTTCGCGGACTGGGTTCGCGGAATGAGTTCGTAGACTTATCATAAAAACGAGTTTTGGAAAATCCAGCAGAAATTCTCGGTCGAGAACTTCCGACAGTTCGCAGACTGAGTCTGCGGACTGGGTTCGCGGACTTGGGAAGCCAATTCCACAATCCTCCCGATTTTTCTTGATCAACAAAGTTCGAAAACTTCGGTTCAAGGAATACATGTTTATGTAATCTAAACTCTTATTTCAATCATTGAGACATTCTCAGAGGACGCTATGTAGCCGTTATTCACAGACCGATTCACGTCAGAGAAATTCTCAAAGTGATTGAAACCTTTCATGACTTTCGTCACTAGGTGAAGATAAACTTGATCAAAGCGAAACGCTTTACCAACACACGATTTCAAGATAAAAGATAAGCAGTGAATACTCAGCTCAAAATTTCAAATGTGTATGATCTAGTGTATATAGCATATGACTTTTGTCTCATAAGAAGTAGGAGATATAAGAGATAGACTTTTGAGTGATAGATAAGTTCAAGTCTCCACATACCTTTTTGTTGATGAAGTTCCATGGTTCCTTGTATAGATATTCATCGTTGTATGATGAATCTCCATGAAGTCCTTGAGATCAACTACACTTTTCTATCCTAGTCCGAGACTTAGCTATGAAGGCTAGAAATCAAGACTTATAGTTTTGATCACTAACATTGACAAACATGCTTGAGATAGCAACGCATGCGAGGTTGACCGAGCTATGCTCTAACAATCTCCCCCTTTGTCAATTTTAGTGACAAAACTATTAATACATATGGAATACAAAAAAGATAAACTTTAGTAGATCCTATTCCATAGTCTAATCTTCAACATTCCTTGAAATCTTCGTCCTGCCAAGTACTCCAATGATCCCAAAGGTTGTAAGTTTAGCACCATCGTTGTTGAAGATCCGTAGCTATAACAATGAGAGAAATCGAGATTCTCGATCATTATTATACAGTGTCATAGTATTATTATATAACATCAAAGTCCAATTGTATCACGACTTTAACAATAATACTACGGTGATATGTATCACTCCCCCTTAGTCAATACTCGATATCGATCATGGAAACCACTCCCCCTTATACAATGATCCGAAAACCATATGTATTTGTAGTGTGAACTACAATATTTCTCCCTATTTTTGTCAATAAAATTGGCAAAGGTACAAGAATGGGATCATAATGAAATTTCCACAAGAGACATTTCATGACCAAAAGAAAAATACATACCAACTTAATTTAGATGCAATCTAATAGCCGAAGCTAACAACATTCATCAAGGAGTTTTAAGATACAAGATAACCCCTATAAAATTCCACAGCCGCACTCCCCGCAAGATATTACCATTAAGCACAAGTTCAAAAGAACTCTCCCCCATTTGATGTCATTCCCGAGAGAACAACAAGAGCGACCTTAATTTCGAAAGAAAAGAAGGATTTTTTATTGGACACCAAAAACCATAGGAATGATTTTCTATATCCAAAGCTCAACCAAATTAACCACAAGTAAACCCATGATTAATTCAATTGGAATACGCAACTAAATCAAACCACAAAAGTGATCAATTTAATTGAAAGTGCTCAACATAAGTAAACTCACGGAGCTACGACTAAGTCAATCACACGGAGATGACTAACTTAACCGTTCAAATACTCAACATAAGGAAAACCTTACGGAATATATGACTACATTAACCAAAGAACATGATAGTGTAGCCTTTCATATACTCAACACAAGAACTTGTGGAATATATGAAAACTCAACTAGATTAATTACAAGAGAACCTATAATTAATCTAATTGGAATACAAATAACCAAACTAATCACCGAAGTAATCAATTTAATTATTTTGGGCTCAACAAAAGAACTTATGGAACCCCGACTAAGTTCATCATAGAATATGACAACCTTAACCGTACATGTACTCGACATAAGAAAGAAAACTTATGGAGTACAAACTAAATAACCAAACTAGTTGATTAATTTAGTTCTAATGCTCGACATATAGCATCTTATGGAACAACCAACAAAGCCAAGGTAAATCGACTTAGTTGTAAGGTGCTCAACATAAGACACACAATGGAGCCTTCACGGTAAAACATAATAAAATGGATCAATGAAGATCAATACCGTGGATAACATACAAGGATCTATTCTATTTTCCATCATAACGACATAATAGATTTTATCCTTGTTGAACAAAATATTTTATCTTATTTTCCATCAAATACATGACTGTATATGCATAACTTTTGTATATGTCAAAACTTCATTCGTCCTTTCATCAATGCGAACACCGATTCATGAACGACTTTACTTTTGACAGCAATATGGGACCTTCAAGTTCACGGACGTAAACAATACATATCCCATAAAAATATTGCAATATCACAAACCATTAAAATACTGCAATAAACATCATCCTCCAAATATTTTTAGAATTTAATGCCAATAAACCTAAAAAATAACATAAGCATATGAAAAAAAAGCTATGTGTAGTCACAATCATCGCTATTCAAAGCACTAGTTATTCTTCCAACTAATCCAAAAAGAAGATATCCTAGGCGACAATGCCTTTGAGAAATTCAGCATCATTCCCGAACTCCTTGTTGTCAACAGCCATTGGAACATACGGTTCATGATGATAGGAGTTTATACCAACGAACTGTCTTGGCTGATTATGTCGTACCAAGGCTCTCTGAATTTCTAAGGACTTTGACACAAAAGCCTTTATTTCACGAATCTCCTTTCTTACTTCCTTCAACTCATCAAGAACATCGGAAAACTTCTAAGAGTTAGAAGTCACAGCCCTGGGATTTCTCGTATTCCTTGTTTTTCTTTTCAGGGACTTAGAAACAGGAGATTTTTCTTTTTCCATGATTGAAGATTTAACAATCGTGTTGACATCCTTTCCATCTGACATGGTGCTTTGAGAACAGTTATAAACAACTGGATTTGTGTGATTGAATCACCTAACTCAACAAGAAATCTTATATAGGATGTCAAAAAGGAAAAAAGAATGTAGGGTTCGAAACCTATTGACAGGTTCGTATACGCCCAACTCTAAAACCCTATAAAGAGTAGAATTGTCGATAATAACCCTTTATTTTATTTGATAGACAGAAAAATAACAAATCTAAGAAAAGAAGGAAAAAAATTACTGAAGCCTGAATCAGCACTCAATCTTGTCTCTTTTCGATCAGGCACATGAGACAAGATTTTGCCAACAACACAATCAAGTTGTGTTGCGATGAACAACGATCTGTCCATCTTTTTCCTCAAAGGAGGAATCTTCAGACTTCTGTCTATCAAAAAGATTCTACCATACTTTCTTTTCAAATGGTCTTACTCTATCCCTGGAAACCAACTTCTTAGACGAAGATAAGATCCTACATACCTCGGCGGTATTCTGAGCAAGTTTCAGCTTCCTTGCTAATCGATCTGCTCGTCGTTGAAATTTACTGGCGTGCCTTATTTGGTGCTTGTACTTGTAACACCTTGATAGTTCGTGTCCCTTCATCGAACAAAACGATCACGTCAAACTTGGATAGTATTCAGGCATCTAAGATGTGCAAGCATCTAGACATACAGTAGATCCTGAAACATTACTGACAGGGTTTCCAGTTAGAGAATCTTCCAGCTTGATTGGGTTTCCTTCTTCTCCGAACCCATTGAGGTTGATATGTGTATTGCTACAAGTATCAAAATCGATGTTTTCACCAAGGAGCCCTACACTTGATTTCCTATCTTCATCGGAATCATAGGTTTCAGTCATTTCATCAAGTGTTACAGCTAGACCTTTGTTCCAAGTGTATTTTATATGATTTGGGCATTCGTTAGTAAAATGGCCAAAACCCTTACACTTAAAGCATTGAGGCATGTCCTCGTCTTCAGCCTCGTCAGCATCCCTGTTTTTAGGAGGTACGCGACCGTGGGGTTTGTCTGATGACCTAGGTTTGTCTCTTGAAAACCGTTTACTTCTCTTCAACAGAAGATCCCTAAACTGTCTTGTGATCAAGGAGACCGACTTGTCAAGCTCTTCATCTGAAAAATCATTCTCAGACTGATCATCCTCAGAGACATGAACACTTTTACCTTTGGAAAGTAATTTAGTGCTCTTCTGTGCTTTAAAGGCAACATCCTTACCGACTTTGGATGTACGCTCATGGTCAAATATCTTTAGCTTCCCAACAAAGGTGTTTCTGAAAAGATTATTGAGGTTATTCCCCTCAACGATGGCATGCTTCTTAGACTCGTATCTAGATGGCAGCGATCTTAGAATTTTCATCACAATGTCCTTTTCAGGAATAGTCTTACCCAATGCAAAAGATGCATTAACAATTTCAGAAACTTTGTGATTAAACTCATCAAATGTTTCTTCATCTGCCATACGAAGGTTCTCCCAATCGAAATTAAGGTTTTGAAGCTTAGCTTCCTTTTCACTGGAGTTTCCTTCAAATACGGTTTCTAAGATTCCCAAGCATCTTTAGACCTAGTGCGATTAGACATATGGTGTTGAAGACTTGCGGCAATGGCATGCATGATAGCATTTAACCCTTTAGAATTTTGCTTTGCAGCAAGAATCTAGGCAGCATTATATTCACCAATATTCTTGGGAACAGTTCTGTCTCCAGCTGCAACAACGGGCGCATCATAACCGTTCACCACATATACCCATGATTAAAAATCACGCGATTGAAGAAAATATCGCATAACAATTTTCCACCATAAGTAATTGGAGCCATCAAACACTGGTGGTACGTTAATAGAGATAGCACCTCTGTCCATAGAGTCAGATCGCTACAAACACATACTTGTTAGGTCTTAAATGTGTTTGCCTGCTCTGATACCAATTGAAAAAGCGGGCGTCTAACAACACCACCCAATATTTCAATTAGCAATCTGTATGGACTAACTCTAAAATACTTTGCTAGAAAATCAACTAGACAGTCAAACTCAATCTAGATAAAAAGTATCTCAAGGAGTTATTATGTCAATCTCTCGATTTGATCTTTACTCAAGCAAATAGAAATCTGCGAGTCTTTATCAAAGAGAGATAACTTGGACGGTACCAAGACCAATGTCCAAGAATCAATCAACTACAATCAACAACCAAAGGTTGGATTAGAGAAGTTGATGATCTTAACGCACAACCTGTTTTATTTCAATTATGTAAAATATAATGCGGAAAAGAAATAACACAAACACTAGAAGTTTTGTTAACGAATAAACCGCAAATGCAGAAAAATCCCGGGACCTAGTCTAGATTGAATACACACTGTATTAAGCCGCTACAGACACTAGCCTACTGCAAACTAACTTCGTACTGAACTATAGTTGAACCTCAATCAGTCTACCACTGATCCAAGGTACAGTTGTACTCCTACGCCTATGATCCCATCATGATACTGCGCACTTGATTCCCTTAGCTGATCTCACCCACAACCAAGAGTTGCTGCAACCCAAAATCACAGACTTGATAATAAAAAGATCTGTCTCACACAGAAAAGTCTATCAAAGGATAAATCTGTCTCCCACAGATAAACCCTAGGATTTTTGATATGAAATCAAGGTGAACAGGAAACAATTGATAATCCGGTCTTACATTCCCGAAGAACAACCTAGATTAATAAATCACCTCTCTACAATCCTTCTTGACTACACAAGCGGATTGTCGAGGAATCAAAAACAGTGAGACGAAGATGTTTGTGACCTCTTTATCTTTCCTATCGGAGAACTCTCACAATCTCAAGTCAATAAATCGATTGTACTCGTACGATAGAATATGTAAGATCAGATCACACAACTACGATAAAGTAGTATCGGTCTGGCTTCACAATCCCAATGAAGTCTTTAAGTCGTTAACCTGATTTTAGAGAAGAAAATCAAAGGTTAATGGAGACCGACTCTAGCAGGCGCACTAGTAGCACACAGACGTGTGGGGATTAGTTTTGCACAATGCTAGATGTCTCCTTTATATATCCCCCAAATCAGGGTTTTGCCTTAGTTACAAAGCAATCCTTATTCACCGTTAGATGAAAACCTGATTTAGATTCAAGCTAATATTTCTCAACCGTTAGATCGAAAACTTATCTGGTCACACACACTTGGGTAGACGTTTACTGGGTTCGTGAAAACCATGCCCAAATGTGTACATGTATGTTGGTTCAACATAGTAACCCAAAAGGTTAATCATATGAGCATTTCATATTAACCATGTTATTCTTCACCATAACTAGTTCAATTGACTCAAATGAACTAGTTAAAGAGTTGTTCAATTGCTATGATATCTTATGTAACTACACAAGACACAATTGAAACAAAAATGATTTGATTCGATTGAATCGGCTCATGAACATTATAGCCAAGGTTTGCATAAAGCATTCCTTAGTAATTTAATGTTTCATGTTCAGAGCACATCTTTAGATTATACTCTTAAGTTCACAAACAAGTTCGCGGACTTAAGTTAATCGGTTGAGTTTTCCAAACTCAGCAGAAATTCTCGGAAAGAGAACTTCCGCCAGTTCGCGGACTGGGTTCGTGGACTGAGTTCGCAGACTTAGCACACAAACGAGTTTTGGAAAATCCAGCAGAAATTCTCGGTCGAGAACTTCCGACAGTTCGCGGACTGAGTCTGCGGACTGGGTTCGCGGACTTGGCAAGCCAGTTCCACAATCCTCCCGATTTCTCTTGATCAAAAAAGTTCGAAAACTTCGGTTCAAGGAATACATGGTTATGTAATCTAAAATCTTATTTCAATCATTGAGACATTCTCAGAGGACGTTATGTAGCCGTTATTCACAGACCGATTCACGTCAAAGCAATTCTCAAAGTGATTGAAACTTTTCATGACTTTCGTTACTAGGTGAAGATAAACTTGATCAAAGCGAAACGCTTTACCAACACACGGTTTCGAGATAAAAGATAAGCAATGAATGCTCAGCTCGAAATGTCAAATGTGTATGATCTAGTCTATATAGCATACGACTTTTGTCTCATAAGAAGTAGGAGATAGAAGAGATAGACCTTTGAGTGATAGATAAGTTCAAGTCTCCACATACCTTTTTGTTGATGAAGTTCCACAGTTCCTTGTATAGATCTTCGTCGTTGTATGATGAATCGCCATGAAGTCCTTGAGCTCAACTACACTTTTCTATCCTAGTCTGAGACTTAGCTATGTATGCTAGAAATCAAGACTTATAGTTTTGATCACTAACATTGACAAACATGCTTGAGATAGCAACGCATGCGAGGTTGACCGAGCTATGCTCTAACAAAATCCGCTAAATCAAAAGTCACAAAATCATAAAAAGGTAACCTATATGAGACCTAATTGTCTCGTATAACGATGACAACACTGAGATGCATTCATTTGATCAAGAACGTTTAGCACAATATTCTGAAAGTCATGAGTATTGAAGCTTATCATTCGAGTGTCATCATTGTGACTATGTTTTGATACCTTCCTGGTTGTCTTTAGAGAAGACTTTGGAATCCATTTAGAAATGGGTTTTACAGGAGCTGCTTTGTTCGTCCAATCATTTCCTCCTGAAATCCAAGATGAATCTCTTGAGGAAACATTAGGGTAACAGAAATGTTGAAAACTCTGAGTATTAGCCTTTCTCCAATTTGGAACATCATATATTGTCTTTACAAAGTTATTTCTCCTTTTACCATTTAAGTGATATTGAGAAAACTTTATAGAATTCTGATAAGCAAACTTTGAATTATAATAATTCTTTTGCTCACTTTTAGGACAATGATGACCTGATTTAGCACGAGGAGCATAATTGAGTTCATCCAGTTTTGCGGAAACGCGTGCATCAATGGCTTTATCATTCCTCTTACGGAATATGCATCCCCTTTCCAAGTGTCTTTTATTTCCACAATAAGAGCATTGCTTAGTAACACACGAATCATAAGACTTAGTGTTACTTTTTTGTGGATCCACTTGTATTGGAGTTTGACGGATTTTATGTTTTCCACCTTTTGATGAAGATGAAGGTGCTACAGATTTTTCTTTTATGGAAGCGAAATCTTTTGTGGCAACTTTTGAAGCAATTTCTTCAGCAGAGTCTTTAGGTTTTACAAACTTTATCTCCAATTTAATATTCAAAGTTTGTTTACCTTTGTAGCTCAATCCTCGCGTGTCATGAGGAACTCTAGTTGCGTTCAACACTGATTCAAGTTGTTTTGTGCTACTATCGAACTTTTTCAAGTCTGCTTTTAGACCCATATTCTCTATACATTTCTATGATTTTTGAGAAGGAGAAGATGCATCTTTAAAAGAACTCATTTTCTTTTGTCTTAATAACTTTATAAATTGTCGTGTAGTTGTATCGACATTACAATTCTTAGTTTGTGCCTCACAAGAATTTTTTGCCGAAGAACTAGTCTTAATTGCAGCTTTAAGGGTAATACCCATTTCATTCTTGGATTGGTATTCAAGTTCAAAGATCTTTATTTTACTGACTAGAGCGCTTCTAGATAGTGTGGAAAGATCATTTGCTTCCATGATGGCATGCTTTTTAGATTCGTATCTTGGTGGTAAAGACCTTAGAGTTTTACACACAATATCCTTATCTGAAATAGTTTTTCCTAATGCGAAAGAGGCATTCATTGTTGTAGATGGTGAAATTTGGATAAAGGGAAAAAGCGTCATTTCAACCCTATAGACAGAATTCAACTCTCACGGGAGAGATTAAGCCCTTGGTCCTCAAGGCATCCTTAGCCACGATTTCTAGTATACGTCCCAGCGAGACACTGCTAGTCGTGATGCCGTGACTCCTAACGCACATCCTAAACGAGATACTGCTGGACACGTAGGTTATGTAGAGCGTAAAACGCCCCCGGCAGACTTATGAACCAGAACAGCCACAATTCCAGCATGTTTTCGTGAGACGCCGCTGATTGTGATGCTATGATTCCTAGTATACGTCCTCAACGAGATGCTGCTGGTCATGTAGGCTATGTCGATGCTAAATATGATCCCGATGGACTTATGACCTAGAGTGGATATTTGCATATCTCCCGTAAGCACGACTCACCCTATTTGAGACCAAAGACTGATTCCTAATACATCATCGCGAGATACACTGGTCATGTATGCTCTAGGCTCTGACTCGACTTACTAAGGTTTCCGGATAACTCCTAGGACATCCCCGCGAGATACGCTGGTTATTCTACCTCTGAGCCTTTTCGACAGAACTCCTATAACATCCTTTCGACGTACACTGGTCTTGTTGGCTCGTCATATGGACACACAGTTGATTCCTAGCACATCTCTGCAGGATACGCTGGTCAAAGACAAGTGAGCCAAAGTCTCGCGGAAACATTAAATCGGGCGCCTTTTCTCTCTCTCTCTCTCCTCAGGCCGAGTCCCAGCTGACCGCAGAGAGATACGGATCTGTTAAGAAAATCTCCTGAGAGATTTTTGAGTTGTCCGCAAAAATCTCAGAGAGATTCAAATCTCTCCGCAAAAATCACAGAGAGATTTTTGAGCTGTCCGAAAAAATATCAGAGAGATTCAAATCTCTCTGCAAAACTCATAGAGGGATTTTTGAGCCGTCCGCAAAAATCTATGAGAGATTCAAAATCTCTCTGCAGAACTCACAGAGAGATTTTTGAGTCGTCCGCAAAAATCTCTGTGAGATTCAAAATCTCTCTGCAAAAATCACAGAGAGATTTTTGAGCCTTTCACAAAATCTTGAAGAGATTCGAATCTCTCCTCAAAATCTCGGATAGATTCACATGATAGGCACACACCTTACCTAGTGCTCAAGCCTATTTCTCAGCCTCTCAAATACACTCACGGCTAGTAGATTGAGTTTGAATCCAAAAACGTGGATAGGCTCTCTTGAGCACCGCATGCTTAACAAAGGTACCTACAAACAGTAATATGGTTTTCACATGGCATGTGTGACTGGCCATGGAAAGAGGGAGATCATCCTCAGCTCCTCTCACACTCTGCACACGATTCCTAAGGAATTTCATTCCTTTTCACGTGACTCATCGTAGTCATTCTCACAAATCAGAGAATATCTCTCTATCTTGGCCAACTTGGCTAAAGAGAATATTTCTCTCTCAACACATCATCACAAAGGCTGACTCAACTTCACACAAATGGGGGGATATCAATTAGGATTTTGTTCTGGCGGTCTACGACACGTGTGAGAAATACCCGGTTTATTTCTCACCGCAGAAGAGAATAAATGTGGTGGAATAACGAGATAAACTCAACCTAGTTTATCCCTATTCCTGAAGAGACGAGAGAATTGTTCCGCGCAGCACGGAAAGCAATCCTTATATTCACCGACTTGAGATTAGAGAATCCAGCTATAAATAGGTCATCTATTTTCCAAGCTACGATCATCTTTCTGATAACCTCTCAGAGAAATAACTTGTTCTCTGATCTCTCTCTTTATCTGCTTCCCTCCCTAAGACCAGCCCCTAATCCTTCTTCCCTGTGACTTAAGAAGCCTTTGCGTGGTTTAGGCGAAGACTGTTCGTGCTCAACCTCCCGTAACTCACTTTCAGAAACCCTAGAATCCCACTTCTAACCTTTCTCATATTTTAGGTAACTACATTTTGGCGACCACAGTGGGAGATTGTTCACTCAGTTACAAATATCAATCATGTTCTCTTAGGAAGGAAGAGGATTCCACCAATCCAAACACAAAAAACTTTCTATTGATCCAGTCTCTGTAGATCCCTTACAGGCTTACCCAAGAGATTTATCCCCACCAGCACTTTCTCTCTCGTTCGAGTTTGACCTTAGTGAATAGGTTAGTGCATCCCGGATCACATGGATCTCGTCGTACATAACAAAACGCCCTAGTAACCGATTTTCATAAAAATCTACTGCTAATCCTTGAAAACGTTGGGTAAGGACAAAAGAGAACTCCCGGAGACTCAACATAATCTTGCAAAATCTCAGATCGACATCAAGACTTATCTGAAAACGCCTTTAGAGTTACCAGAAGGGATGGATCCAACAAATCTAGACCGAGTATACTTTTTCAAAAGAATGAGTACTAAAACTGCTGAGAATAGCACTAGCGGGATCCTGCCTGCAATCAATCTCACCGGAGAAGATAAATCTCATTACGAGCGCGACAGAGCAAAGGAGCAACCATCCAGCCGACCTTATCACTCTTAAGAACCAGATGACGAACTAAACTTGGAGATTCTGATGAATATTTGTTCCAAAATTCGTTTAGGTCAAGGGACCTCATCCTGATCACAGGGGACTCGGGAAGTTTACTTCACTTTACTATTTTACTTATAACTCTTTCATTTTGTATCTGATTGACCTAGTTATTTTTCCGTCGGATTTTTCTTTTCGTCGTCTACAGGATAAACCTAGCAGAAACTTGGAAAGGCTCCAAGAAATTTTTAACCTATTCAAAAGCGTTGCAGAGCCACGTAGGGTCATATACCGCCAAGAAAGATACATGTTATCTCCCATCCTGCTCCAGAAGATCGTGACAAGAACACGATAAAGTATGAGGCGAAACTAGATACCAAGACGAGGCTCAACTGAAACTCAGCTTTATCCAAAGACGCAAAGCTTTTAGTCGATATGCTACCTCAACACCCGTCCTGTCAGAAAGAAAATCAGTCCTAGCGATTATACGATTAAGTCTCGATGAGCCTCCATCTCGGCTACACTAACGATTATCCAGTATTATTTTCCGATGGGACCTCAACTCACCCAAGATGGAGAAGGATAATATATTCACACCTGAACCTACCAAGGGAAAAAAAATCCGAAGTGCCAACACTTCAGATAAAACTCTGTTACTTGACATACAACTACAACCATCTACTGTAACTGAAGTAAAACAAGAGAAGGATCCGAGACCATAGCTTCAGGATACACATTACTCATTCAGGCGCATACTAGCAGTTCCCTCAGTCAAAGTCTCTTCTATCGAGAAAATGTAATTGACATGTTATCCCATGAGTCAGGCTCAGATGCGATGATAAAAGAACAAGATATGACGATCACATACAATTTTCTCATGTCAAAAAACGACTCCTCCACGTAAAGAATTACCTAGCAGATTCCCAGAGAGCTCTTCCATCAATAAAACAAAAATCGACTGCGCAGTTGGACCTGAATGTATCTATTACCCTAATTGTACCAGAAGGAATATACTACTCTCAAGTTCGGTTAAGCATCCTCCCAAAAGAAGAATAAATCTCAACGGATAATTTTACTACAGAAGTTCACATGAATCCCTGTCAAGAAACCTTGCAGAGGCGAAAAAACAACTATATCTTGTCCACAAAGACACATGCGGAAATATCTCGACATGAATCTCCACAGACATCTCCAGCCCACAGATTATCGCTTGCCCGCCTTGAAGACTCAATCTCGTACGCTACAAGGGTCTTACGTCATTTTCCAAACATCCCGAGTCAATGGGAATCTCTAATCTCATATCAAACTGGAGACTAACGGAGAATCGTGTGTCACATACCTCCATGGCCAACAAGAGGTGGCCCAGACATCCAATTTTCATATAACAGATTTAGAAGCAATCAACGCAGGAGTCTTAAAAGATCAGGACACATCAAGACCATTCAACTCCCCAAACCCACAACACAACATATTATTACTTGGGATTAGTATACTAGAGATCGGTCTTTATCGTGAAGGGGAGTTATCTTGAGAAAATCTCGGATCTCTGTCTGGTCTCGTCGAATTATTCTCCATCAGCATCTGTACTCAACAATTGCAACCATGTCCCGGATCCTGGCCAAAGATAAGATGTTTTAGGGTTTTATACGCGTGCACCAGAACTATATCAAGTAGAAGAAGCATTCAAATTATCCCTTAATAATAAACGTAAGCAGGAGCAAACTAGGGTTCAAAATCGTCTTGAAGGTGAGTCTATAGTTTCCACTCTACTCAGACGCGACTCATACTTTAGTCACATGACTCGACGAACTAAGACAAATGGGTAGAGAATTCTACAACACGCCATTGATAAAAATATTCGTCCATGTATCTCCTACCATGTGTTAAAAGGGCATGATGTTTCAATACACGATCCAAGAGATATCATCAAAATACTTGAAGGAGTTGTTGCTGAATCTCTGGATTCCCGAGTTCAACTTCACATGTGCTTAATACTGACTAAATAAGCTCAAAATTTATATTTGTCACTACTATATGAAAGTTGAGTCTCTTTTGTTCGATAGTTGGGGTCAATCACTGAAATGGATGTCAAACGAAGTTTCTACAATCTCCGGAGTGAAGATCATGCAAGGAAGGACCTCCTATTCCGAATTTAACTTAGGGTTTTCCCTACTCGCATACTTGACGAAGCAATCTAGAGTTTGTATCAAGTTCAAACTCATGAAGGTCCCCTTCCTTTAACAGATGCATACGGGAAATGTTCAGAGAGAGAAAATATCAACCCCGAAGAAAATCATCTAGCAAAGTCCCTTAGAGAAAATTCGTTTCTTCATGTTTAGCTTCTTCACTTCGACCTCTACATCTCGAGCCGCCTGTTTAGCCTGTTCCTACCATACGCAACTCATATGAAGAACCTCTATGAGCTCAATCCACACAAACGAACCCTGACAGAATCAAGCCACTCTCGCAACCACCTCATATTGAAAGCAGAGATTCTCACAGGTTGTCACCGAGTTTCCCAGGTTTACAAGATCATCAGAAGCAAGACCATTCAGATATAATCATTCTCATGATATAATCCGTCTTCCACTCATCCGCATTTTACCAAGATCGAACTCATTCTCACCATGAAGAGTAATCTACAAACAGAGACAAGATCAGTAAGGCTGCAAAGTTAAAACTACATAAGTTAAAATCAAGGGAGCAACAACACAGAACTATGGTTTGATTTACATGAAGACCGGTATTTTCCCCTAAAGCCTCGTCCTCTCCTAATCTCTTCAAGCATTGTCTTCTCTTAATCCCTTCAAGCATACCCTCATGCCTAGAGTTCTATACTTATCAAGAAATCCATCTCACATATCAATAGATACTCGTGGATTTGTTTGGGTTCACACTTTCACAAAGGATCAAGGGAAATACATTTTCTTCACGACAAAGGATATTCAACAGTATTCGATGGTGTGCTCCGTCTCTCCCGGTATCTTTTACGCGAGAATTACTGAAAGCTGGGGACTGATGGGTGGATGAAGCATCGTCAAGAGAAGATATTTCTATTGTATTTCCAGCAAGTACATCTTGAGTCTTTCCCATGTCATGAGTATACAAAAACAATATGGAATCAAACAAGGTATATTGAGATATGAAAGTAAAAAAAAAAAGAAGCAAATTTAGGTTTGGCGACTGAATTTGTTTCACAGGTGGGATTAGGGTTCACGGAGACCAGAGCCACGTATTATAAGGGAAGTTAAAGTCATAACATCCCATGAGGAATACTCAATGCGTCACAACATGCAAAGGATCAAGGAATATGGGAATCCTCTTACAATTAGGATTTATGTACACCGCATGAGAAAACGCGCTAACTGACGAAAATTCGTAAGGAATTTTTGGTAACTGTCCTGATAAAATATGTTTATCTATATCTCTGCTACAACATATCCTAAGGGTGTCTCAAACGGACAAGCTATCTAGGAGATGTGGCCCCCACACCGAAGTAACCACAATCTGAAACGTTTCTGAAATTCTATACGGGATTCCTGATGAAAAAATTACGTGACTGGTTGACTGACCTAAACAACTCGGAATTGGGTCATTCTTTTTATGTAGAATACATAATTATTTTCTCTTTTCAAATTGGGGTTGGGAGCTCAAATCCGACATGGTATGAAGATTTTACAGCCATTCTACGCAAGTCTCTCAAAAATGAAGTTTTCTGACGAACACCCAAACGAAGAGTCCTGATACAAACAAAACGTATAAAATAGGTGGAAAAGAGTTTTATTTTCAATCCTATATCAAAAGGGAAGATATCATGAAAAAGGAAAAGGAATTAGAGAAAAAAGAGGAAATTAAGGAAATTTGGCTCGGCTTAGGAAATCGAGAAAAAAATAAGATACTAGTTTTGTGGATATCACATCACAGAGCATGCTACTTAAAAAAGAAAAAGAAAAAAACTGAAATTCAGATGATAGAGATTAGGGGTAAATCCTAACCTTGCAGAATGCACTTTAAAGAGGTTAGCATCTGACTGGCTAACTTTCCAAGGACGACCAATTTGAATGTGTAGTTCAAGCAAATCTTGATACACAGGGGTTAGCAGTTCTGGGTTCATCAAGACACTCTCTTCGCGACGTTCTGACATCAACTCCATAATACATAGCCTACACGACAAGGAAACAACAAGTCTATTATGTTAGAGCATTTCTTGGTCGAACTCGCATCCGTTGCTATCTCAAGCATGTTTGTCAATATTAGTGATCAAAACTATAAGTCTTGATTACTAGTCTATTAGAGCTAAGGTCTTGGATTAGGAAAAAAAGTGTAGTTGAGCTCAAGACTCCATGGCAATCATCATACAAGACGAAGGACTACTCAAGGAACTGGTGGATATTCATCGACTAAAAGGTATGTGGAGACTTGAACTTATCTGTCACTCAAAAGTCTATTTACTCTATCTCCTACTCTTGAGACAAAAGTCGTTTTGATATATAGACTTTCATTATACACATTTGATATTTCGAGCCGAGTTTATCTCGCCTATCTATTTCTCAAAATGTGTGTTGGTAAGCTTTCGCTTTAGTCGAATTCATCTTTACCAAGTGACGAAAGTCATGTTATGTTTCAATCACTTTGAAAATTGCTCTGACGAAAAATGGTCTGTGAATAACGGCTATATAACGTTCTCTGAGAATGTTTCAATGATTGAAATGAGAGTTTAGATTACATAACAATTGGTGGATATAAGCATTGTTGTGGAAACACATATATGCATAAGTCCTATTCCTTGAACCAAAGTTTGCTAAACTTTGTTGATCAAGAGAAGTTGGAAGTGGCGTGAGTCAAGTCCGCGAACTCAGTTCGCGAACTTCTCGGCCCGAGATTTTCTGCTGGAGTTCGTGTACTCCTTCCATGAGCTTAAGTCCGCGAACCCAGTCCGCGAACTTGAGCAGGTTATATCTAAAGTCAGTTGTTCTTGAACTAATGTTTAAATAAATTAAGGAATGCTTTTGCAAACCGTGGCTATAAAGTTCATGAACCGATTCGAGTGAATTAAACCGATTTTGCTTTAGTTGTGTCTTGTGTAGTTACATAAGATTTCCTTGCAATTGGACAACTCTCTAACTAGTTCATTTGAGATATTTGAACTAGTTATGGTGAAACATAATAAGGTTGATATGAGAGTAATCATATGGCTAACCATTTGGTTGACTTGTTGAACCAACAAATGTTAATGTTTGTGTACGGTTCATAAATCCAAAATTGGACATTTCATTTCTGTGTGACAAGCTAAGTTTTCGATCTAACGGTTGAGAAATATTGGCTTGAATCAAATCAGGTTTTCATCTAAGGGTGAATATTGAATGCTTTGTTACTAAGCTAACATTGATTGCAAACCCTGATTTGAAAGTGTATATAAGGGGGAACTCTAGCAACTGGGAAACCTAATCCCCACACATTCTGTGTGATACTAATTGCGCTAAGCTAGAGTCGATTCTCCTTTAACCTTTGGTTTCTTCTTCTAAACCAGGTTAACGACTTAAAGACTTCATTGGGATTGTGAAGCCAGACCGATACTACTTTTCTTGTAGTTGTGTGATCTGATCTTGCATCTTCTATCGTACGAGTACAATTGAAATAATTGGATTGAGATTTTATATCTCCGATAGGCAAGATAGAAAAGTAATCACAAACAAACTTCGTCTCATCGTTTGTGAATTCGCAATATCTTTTTTCGCTGCGTCGATTAAGATTATTGTGAGGTGATTCATAATACTAAGCTGTTCTTCGGGAATATAAGTCTGGTATAATTGATTGGTTCCTGTTCGCCTTGATTTATCAAAAGACGGAAAAAAAACTCGTAGGTATATTCGTGGGAGACGGATTTATCTATTATCGTAGACTTTTCTGTGCGATAAAAATTTGTTTATTAAAGTCTTCGAATTTGGGTCGTAGCAACTCTTAGTTGTGGGTGAGATCAGCTAAGGGAATCAAGTGCGCAATATCCTGCTGGGATCAGAGGCGTAGGAGCATAACTGTACCTTGGATCAGTGTGAGATTGATTGGGGTTCAACTACAGTCCAGACCGAAGTTAATTTGGAGTATCCTAGTGTCTGTAGCGGCTTAATACAGTGTGTGTTCAATCTGGACTAGGTCCCGGGGTTTTTTTTTTTGCATTTGCGGTTTCCTCGTTAACAAAATTTTGGTGTATGTGTTATTTCTATTCCGCATTATATTTGTTTATATAATTGAAATATCACAGATTGTGCGTTGTTCAATCAATTAAAATATCCAACTTTTTTGGTTGTTGATTTAAATTGATTGATACTTGGATATTGGTTTGTGGTACCATCCAAGTTATCTCTCTTTGATAAAGACTCGCAGATTTCTATTTGCTTGAGTAAAGATCAAATCGAGAGATTGAGATATAAACTCTTTGATATACTTTTAATCTAGATTGAGTCTGACTGTCTAGTTGATTCTCTAGAAAGTATATTGGAGTTTGTCCATACAGATTGCTAAGCGAAATATTGGTTGTGGTTGTTAGACCCCCGCTTTTTCAATTGTATCAGAGCAGGAAAACACGTTCAAGACCTTACAAGTCTGTGTTTGTAGCGATCTGAGAATGGACGATAGTATCTCTGATAAACGCGTCACCAGAAATAAAAGCTCTGTATTGTCTAATTCTATTAAAGAGAAAGATTCCTCATTCTCGAATAAGACGAACCATGTGTTCCAACAAGACAGAGAGGCTCCGACATGAGTATTTCTGATTACCCTTCAAAAGAGTCTATCTCTCTAAATGAACGGGAAACAGCTGAAGAGAGTGTCTTGATTCTAAATCTTGATAGAATCCAAGCTGATAGATTTAATCGGTTAAAACACCATGTCGATGTTCTGCTTGGTGTAATAAGAGACTGCAAATTCAAAGAAAATACTGAAGATCATTCTTCATGTATGACTCCTGAGGCTAGCCTCAAAAAGGATGCTTTGGAAATTGAACATCGCTTGAGTAAACTCTCTATTCAAGGATGCTCTAAGCAGTCTAATATACCAAGCACTTCTGCTACGCCTGAAAACCTTCCAGCTCCAGAAGTAAAATTGGAATCCCTTCCTGTTAAAAAGAATGTGTCTGAATTTCCCATTGATCAAGGATGTTCCACATCACATGGAAGGAAGAAATCTCCTAACGAGGTTGTTAAGACTACCTTGCATAATCACACTTGTAATCAGAAAGTATGCCTCTTTTGTGATGCAAAAGGCTCTGCTAAACAAAAAGGAAACTCTAGGTTGAATAAAACCTCCTTGGTTCAACTTCAACACACCTTAGACTTAATTCTCAAAGGTGTAACTGACATTCGTATGTCTAAACCAGTTGGTTTTCGTACTTATCCTGTGTACGTTACCAGGAAGGTCAGTTCAATGAGTTCCTAAAATGCTCTAAAGTAGAATAGGAGTCTTAACTAGAATCGTCCAAGGAAAGATCATGTCATTTCCTCTGGAAATAACATTTCCCTTAATGTGAACAAAATTCCAGAATAAAGAAGAAAAATTGATGATATGATAAATAACCTGATGGAGATGATTGAAGGATATAAAGAAATTTTCGACAGGTTGTCATCCTCCTCAAGTCAAAATTCTTCTGGTAAGAACTCTAACTATGTCTCGTATTTTGACGACAGTAAGGTTTATGATAATTTCTCCATAAAAAGGGATCTCTTTCTAGATTCAGAAGGAAAAAGAGACTCGGTCATAAACACAGTTCTTTTAATGAGCTCAGAGCTCATACTTGTGCTAATTAATCACAATGGTTAAGAACTTGCTCATGAAAATCCTGTTGAGCAAGTTGTGTAAAAATCAGGTATTCTATGACAATTTGGTGTTCTGCTTAGTTGAGCTATCCTCTTATCATTTATAGCTAAACTAGTGGTTGCAGACAATATTTCCTAAGAAGTTTTGTGTTGTCTTGTATCGTTTCTCTCTTTTTGAAATTCTTTTGCAAACTTTGTGGTCTGCTACACTTGTGCTCTAAATTACTCCTATGGTAAATAATTTATTAAGCCATTTTTGTAGTAAAAGGTTTTTGTTAGTTTTTCTTTGTGGGTCTTGTTGTATTCGTATATGTACGTGCGTTACCATCACGAGTCAACAATTTGTAAACCCTAAAGGTCTTCTTCCCTAAGAAAACATATAAATACCAAGCCAATGAGTCACGTTTGGGTACTCTAGGTTATTTTGGTTTATCAAGAATGTCGTCCTCTTCACAATCGAGTGGTTTTGCTAAAGGCTTTCTTGATAAAAGTATTGGTTTTGAATCCGAATGGAGGAAGAAAAGAACCCTTGTAGATGAAGATCATCCTAATGCCTCGTGTTACTATGCATATACTCATGAAAATATTGAGAAGGATGATATGATTTCTGTTGAAGTGGTTCATGCCTTTCTTAAGTATTTTGAGGAAGCAAAATTGCAGCTCGTTGATACTCTGAAAAATCTTGATGTGTTGAAAACTGAGTTGAAAAAGGTTTCATCTGACATTGGTCTCATAAAATCTCACATCAATTATCTTCACAAAGAGAATCTCTTCTCTGAAGATGGAATGGATGTTGCTAATCACAAGCTCAATGACACCAAGACTCGTGAGGATCCTGAACCGTCTATTTGACCTTAGTTCGTGTTCGGACATGGCACTGGAGTCAACTTTTGTTCGCTAGCTTGTTGATTTCTTTTATTTGTCTAGTAAATCTTCAATTTTATTTGTTTTGTTTAGAAGAATAACTAGAGTTTGGAATAGCCATTATTGTGATTACACATAGCTATGTCCAACGTTTTTTATCTTCAAGTTTTTAGATTTATTGGTTTAAATTCTAAATTGTTTGGAAGATGATTTTTGCAGTATTAATCTTTATGATTTTATATATTGCAAGATTGTTATGGGATGTGTGTGTTTACGTCCGTGAACTTGACTATCCCATATCTTGTCAAAAGTAAAGTCTTTCGAATGTCGATATTCATGTATTGATAAAAGAATGAATAGACTTTTGACAAATACAAAAGTTAAGCCTATATTGTCAATTATTGATGGAAGATAGGTTAAAATCTTTTGTTTGCAAGGATTATGTCTATTAAATGTCGTTATGCAAATAGTGATGGAAAGTAGAATGAATCCTTGTGTATTCCGCAGTAATTGAACTTTCCTTATCCAAATTTTATGTATTACTGTGAGGCTCCGTAAAGTGTCTTATGTTGAGCATTAAACAACCAAGTTGATTATTTTTGATTAGCTATGTTGTTGTTCCGTAAGGTACTTTATGTCGAGCATTTTCAACTAAATTAATTATCTTGTTTGGTTATTTAGTTATGACTCCATAAGTCTTCTTATGTTTGAGTGTTCATGACTAGGTTGATTGTTCATGATTAACTTAGTCATTGCTCCATAGACTCTTTTATGTGAGTATGACCAATTAAATTGATTACTTTTGTGGTTAATTTGGATGTGTATTTCGATTAGATTAATTATGGGTTTACTTGTGATTAATCTAATTGTGCACTCTTAAGTCTCCATAAGTTTACTTGTGTTGAGCATTTTCGGTTAAATTAATCATGAACTTCTTATGGTTAATTTAATAGTTTGGATTCAAATTCATACTTGTATGTGATTTGTTATGTCCAAAAAAATCCTTCTTTTCTCTTTCGAAATTAAGGTCGCTCTTGTTGTTCCCTTGGGAATGACATCATGGGGGAGAGTTCTTTTTGAACTTGCGCTTAATTGCCAAATATTTGTGGGGAGTGCGGCTGTGGAATATTATAGGGGTTATCTTTTATCTTTAAACTCCTTTATGAATGCATTTAGCTCCGGCTTTATGATTGCATCTAAATAAGATGATGTGTGTTCTTTCTTTTGGTCATGAAATGTCTCTTCCGGAAATTTCATTAGGATCTCGTTCTTGTACCTTTGCCAATTTTATTGACAAAAAGGGGGAGAATTAATATGTAGTTCACACTACAAATACATATGGTTTTTGGATCATTATGTAAGGGTGAGTGGTTTCCATGTGAGATGGAGTATTGACTAAGGGGGAGTGATACATATCACCATAGTATTGTTGTTGAAGTTGTGATGCAATTGAACTTTGACGTTGTATAATGATACTATGACACTGTACAACAATGATTGAGAACTATTGTTTTCTTGTTGTTATAGCTACGGATTTTCAACAACGATGATGCTAAACTTACAACCTTTGGGATCATTGGAGTACTTGGAAGTGACGAAGATTTCAAGTAATGGTGAAGATTAAGCATGTGTAATAGGAGCTACAAAAGTTTATTTATTTATTTTTTATATTCCATATGTATTGATAGTTTTGCCACTAAAATTGACAAAGGGGGAGATTGTTAGAGCATTGCTCGGTCGAACTCGCATGCGTTGTTATCTCAAGCATATTTGTCAATATTAGTGATCAAAACTATAATTCTTGATTACTAGACTATTAGAGATAAGGTCTTGGATTAGGATAAAAAGTGTAGTTGAGCTCAAGACTCCATGGCAATCATCATACAAGACGAATGACTACTCAAGGAACTGGTGGATCTTCATCGACTAAAAGGTATATGGAGACTTGAACTTATCTGTTACTCAAAAGTCTATGTACTCTATCTCCTACTCTTGAGACAAAAGTCGCTTTGATATATAGACTTTCATTATACACATTTGCTATTTCGAGCCGAGTTTATCTCGCCTATATATTTCTCTAAATGTGTGTTGGTAAGCTTTCGCTTTAGCCGAATTCATCTTTACCAAGTGACGAAAGTCATGTTATGTTTCAATCACTTTGAAAATTGCTCTGACGAAAAATGGTCTGTGAATAACGGCTATATAACGTTCTCTGAGAATGTTTCAATGATTGAAATGAGAGTTTAGATTACATAACCATTGGTGGATATAAGCATTTTTTTGGAAACACATATATGCATAAGTCCTATTCCTTGAACCAAAGTTTGTTAAACTTTGTTGATCAAGAGAAGTTGGAAGTGGCGTGAGTCAAGTCCGCGAACTCAGTCCGAGAACTTGCGGAACTTCTCGGCCCGAGATTTTCTGCTGGAGTTCGTGTACTCCTTCCATGAACTTAAGTCTGCGAACCCAGTCTGCGAACTTGAGCAGGTTATATCTGAAGTCGGTTGTTCTTGAACTAATGTTTAAATAAACTAAGGAATGCTTTTGCAAACCGTGGTTATAAAGTTCATGAACCGATTCGAGTGAATCAAACCGATTTTGCTTCAGTTGTGTCTTGTGTAGTTACATAAGATTTCATTGCAATTGAACAACTCTCTAACTAGTTCATTTGAGTCATTTGAACTAGTTATGGTGAAAAAGAATAAGGTTGATATGAGAGTAATCATATGGCTAACCATTTGGTTGACTTGTTGAACCAACAAATGTTAATGTTTGGGTACGGTTCATAAACCCAAAATTGGACATTTCATTTGTGTGTGACAAGCTAAGTTTTCGATCTAACGGTTGAGAAATATTAGCTTGAATCTAATCAGGTTTTCATCTAAGGGTGAATATTGAATGCTTTGTTATTAAGCTAACATTGATTGCAAACCCTGATTTGAAAGTGTATATAAGGGAGAACTCTAGCAACTGGGAAACCTAATCCCCACACATTATGTGTGATACTAGTTGTTCTAAGCTAGAGTCGATTCTCCTTTAACCTTTGGTTTCTTCTTCTAAACCAGGTTAACGACTTAAAGACTTCATTGGGATTATGAAGCCAGACCGATCTTGTGTGATCCGATCTTGCATCTTCTATCGTACGAGTACAATTGAAATAATTGGCTTGAGATTTTATATCTCCGATAGGCAAGATAGAAAAGTAATCACAAACAAACTTCGTCTCATCGTTTGTGATTCCGCAATATCTTTTTCGCTGTGTCGATTAAGATTATTGTGAGGTGATTGATATACTAAGATGTTCTTTGGGAATATAAGTCTGGTATTATTGATTGGTTCCTGTTCAACTTCATTTATCAAAAGACGGAACAAAACTCGTAGGTATATTCGTGGGAGACGGATTTATCTATTATCGTAGAATTTTCTGTGTGATACAAATTTGTTTATTAAAGTCTTCGACTTCGGGTCGTAGCAACTCTTAGTTGTGAGTGAGATCAGCTAAGGGAATCAAGTGTGCTGTATCCTGCTGGGATCAGAGGTGTAGGAGCATAACTGTACCTTGGATCAGTGTGAGATTGATTGGGGTACAACTACAGTCCATACCGAAGTTAATTTGGAGTAGGCTAGTGTCTATAGCGGATTAATATAGTGTGTGTTCAATCTGGACTAGGTCCCGGGGTTTTTCTGCATTTGCGGTTTCCTCGTTAACAAAATTCTGGTGTCTGTGTTATTTCTATTCCGCATTATATTTGTTTATATAATTGAAATATCACAGATTGTGCGTTGTTCAATAAATTAGAATATCCGACCTTTTTGGTTGTTGATTTAAATTGATTGACACTTGGATATTGGTCTGTGGTACCATCCAAGTTATATCTCTTTGATAAAGACTCGCAGATTTCTATTTGCTTGAGTAAAGATCAAATCGAGAGATTGAGATATAAACTCTTTGATATACTTTTAATCTTGATTGAGTCTGACTGTCTAGTTGATTCTCTAGAAAGTATATTGGAGTTTGTCCATACAGATTGCTAAGCAAAATATTGGGTGTGGTTGTTAGACCCCCGCTTTTTCATATTATACTACATTATACGTAGATTAACAGAACATACATGCTTGTACTGTTACAAAAGAAACTAATAAAATCTTAACACTACATATAAGCTTGTAGTGTGACTAAGGAAACTGATACAAACCTGATCTTGTCAACGAACGCACATGCAGGTAACTTCTTCTCGTGGTTAATCCAATCATTGAACGATTCGATAACACTTGAAGAAGTCTGACCATACCTACATCCCTTGAAGAATGCACTGGACCATTTTTCCCTTAGAATGTTGCGGCAGTAGTCAGCAACCTAAGGCCTTCCCAAATTAACCATTTCTTGAAGAGCTTCCTCGTATCTTGCAGAAAAAGCGTATATGTTGCCTTTTAAAAAGAATCAGTCACTTCTTTATACTTTTCGTCACAATTTGCGATAGTAAGTTTTTTCCCAAGTGGAAGTAGCAATAGTTTTGATGAGAATTAGGGAACACTTTGGGAATATATTTAACCAACCCTTCACCTCGGTCAATCATAAAAGTGATTGGGAGATCATCATCCAAAGCTTCCTTTAGATTCTTGAAAAACCATTCCCAATTGTTATTAGTTTCACCAGAAACTAATGCATATGCGAGGGGATAAAAACCTTCAAAAGGAATTATTAGTTATGTTAAGCAACTGCTAAAAGGAAAACAACCAGTACATATCAACATGTTGATATGTAGTCTTTTTTCTCCTAAATGGAAAATAATAACCAACTTCTTGAGTATGTGGAAAGTTGACACTAAATATTGACATGCAGTATGGTTTACCTCATACTCAGTAAGGTCAATATGTAGTAGTATACTCATTGTCAGTATTGTAGTAAATAACTAATCTAACTACCAGACACTACATATCAACATGTAGTCCTTGTTCTATAATAGTTATTAGCTTTCCAGGACATGTTGTACTAGTTATATGTCCTTGTATAGACAGTACTAGTTGTACTAGTTATATGTCCTTATATTTTTGTAGAAATAGACAGTACATATTAAGACATGTTGTCACAATGAAAAAAACCATATGAAAAATAAACAAACCAGTTACCTTGATTTTCGTTAAGACATGTTGCCTCCATGAGACCTCCTCTAAAAGTCCCAGTAAGAAATGTACAATCACAGAAAATCATCGGACGACGGAATCTATAGCCCTCCCTACAAGCTCAAAATCAAATAAAAAGTCTATTGAATCTCTTTGTAGCATCATTAAATTCGAAATCAATATATGACATGGGGTTTGTTTCCCTAAATGCATTCACCCACCAAGCAAGATTAGTGTAAGACTTGACATCATCACCAAAAATCTGTTTATACGACAACTCAAGTGCATGATATGCATGGTGATACTTGATGTTGATCCCGCCACCAACTTTAACATAATCTACAATCTCCGCTGGCTTTATCAGAGGGTTGTGCCTGACACGCTCATGAATTAAATTGTTCATAAGCTTTCTCGAAACTTTTGGATTCTTCAACATATAACCACCACCACAGGTGTTCCTCCCCATATATTCCTTTATCTTAAAAACATCAATAGAACTACCAATGGCAGTTGCATGAAGCCTCCATGAACAACCTTTCACGCTACATATGGTGGTGAATCTCTCAAGGTCATTCTTCAACTTTTTTACCTCATATCCAGTTCTCATGCAGTATTTTTGGCAAGCTATACGTAAAGTATCAACACAACCATAGAATAATTGTTTTGTATCCTTAAAGATGTCCTCCCAACCATCTGAAAAAAGCACATTTGGAACCTCTTTACCATCTTTCAAATAACTGTTTTTTGCACTGACAACTAAGTCTGCATTACCGTCAACTTCCATACGCCTAGAAGAACTACATGCGCCAGCTAAAATAACATCCACCTGCAAATCAAAGAAATTCGATTTCTTTGCAGAATGTAATGCAGCGAGGCTCTGGAGCGTTACATCGGCAAGAATAGGAACTATCACTTCATTCTGGACATAGTTAACGACAATAGTGGATGGAGTCAACCATCTCTACATATTACAGATGAAAAATTTCAAATCCTCTAAAGTGGAAGACGATGTAACCGAATATGCAAAGTGGTATTGCTTATGGTATACATGAGAGTCACAAGCAATATCTGAATCGTGAGAAACGTCAGACATGTTAACCCTGTAAAAAGTGATCCAAAAATTAACTATTGGTAATATACATATTTTTTTTTAATATTTGTTTGAAAGAGACGGCAATATAATATCAATTAATAGAATCGTACAAAACTTTAGTTGGTAGCACAAGCTGAGCACCAACCCCTTTTTGGATAGCAATGCCTAGTCTATAAAAAAGAAATTTCCATACACCTCTACTGACATCATTACTAACTAGACAATTCTTCAATCTCTTAAAGAAACATAAAGTATCATCTCCTAGTTCCCCCAACGTGGTAAAAGCCAAGACACCTAACCCATAGCCGTGTGAGACACATTGATCCAAGTACTTGTTACGTTTCCATTGAACAACATTGGCAATAGCTTGGCCAGGGACAAAACAACGGACACCATCACCTGTAAAAGAAGAAACTCTTGTAACGTCCACATAAACATCTTGGTCATTCTCCCAATTAAGAACAAGAATGTCCGTCGGGCGTAAGTCTTTATTATCATTAGACAAAAGACCGAGATCCGCTTCTTTTAGCACATGCACACCAAACTTGTAAAAAATATCGAAGACTAAATCTCGCACTTGGTCATGCCGAAATTTGATCCCAACATCCTTGGCACAGTGAAGGGTGTGGTCATTGAAGATATCCATGGGTCTATTGCAACTAGAACACACGCCACCTTCAACAAACAATGGGATACCAAGTCGATAACAAACAACCGCCCTAAACTATCTAGGACCAAGGCATTGATTGAGGCCATTAATGGGTATGGCCAAAAGGTAATCTTGAGCATGCTTAACCCGGATACACTGCCACAAAATGGAAATTAGGCTAAAGATAAGAAGTGGGCCATTGTATTGACATGATACAAAAGGTAATCTCAACCCAATCCGAGCACGTTTTGTGTTTTTAACACAAAGAATTATCCAAAAATATCTTTGCGAATTTTCTATTGTTCTAGAAATATTAGAGATACCGAAAATATATTTGGTTAATGTGGAAACGTAAAAAGATGTCGACATACTTTGAACATGTGCAGTAATGCTTATCTTTAATTGTTCAAAGTTATTCCTTAATAGCTAAAGGAAGGAAATCCAGGATCGAAACATAAATAAGTTAAGAATCTTTTATTTAAGGTTTTTAATTTTATTTTAGGAAAATGAGAATTTTTAATGTGCATTTACTAGTTGTAGATTTTCAAAAGAGATTTTTGGTCAATATTTTGGACAGAGCATTTCCAGGAATTATAGAAACCGAATTTGGAATATATTGCATCTCTTGAGAATATTTTCGGTTTTGGAAATTCCTTGGTGTCCAAACTTCCTTGAGAAGATGACAACAAACTTCCTCGGTTGCGTTGTTACTGGTGAAGCCGCCTATTCGGAGAGAAGAGTAACCTAATTAGGAGAAATCTCTTATGACCGCTCAGTTTAAAGTCTTCTTTGGGATTGAGAAGCTCTATTAGTACCGTTAGTGGGAAACTAGATAATTGCGGTTTATCTTTTTTTTCGATTGATTTGATTGACTAACGGTGGTTGAACTTTGATTGCACCTAGTTTTTTTATGCTTGAGAATCTTTTCTTCTGATATAAGATTCACTCAAACTAGATCGAAGTTTCGACAGGGATCTTTAGACTGTTTGTAGATCTAAAGACGTCTTGTGATAATCCATTGTTAACAGACTCCGTTCTGTGCATGATTGAACACAAGATATTCAATTTGTTATGCGCAGGTGTTTATTAAAAATCTAAGAAGATTTGAAGAGAAAGAAGATATTGAAGATTTCTGATTTGGGGTTCATAATCTTTGGTATGCACAATACTTGTTTCGGTATAGAGGATCCAACTATAATCGGTTTGATTCACTTGAATCAATTCATGAACAATATAGACATGGTTTGCAAAGATTTCATTCCTTATTGATTTATTGTTTTAAGTTCATGAACTTCCGATTTGAGAAATAACCAGCTTGGGTACGTGTACCTTAGCTACCGGATTTGAGTTTGTAAACTAAGCAGAAATTTTCGGTTCGAAAACTTCCGTGAGTACGCGTACCTAAGGTGAGTGGTTTTCCAGTTTGTAAACTATAAACTCCAGCAGAAGTTTCCGGTCAGAAAACTTCCGCCAGTACGCATACGGGTACGCGTACCCAACCTGTCTCCTTTACCAATGTCGCATGCACAAGTGCACACAATTGGTTTCCGGCACATGGACTTATACACTAATGTGCGAACACACTATATATGCTTATATCTGTAGTTGGTTACATAATCTCAACTCTACATTTCAATCATTGAAACATTCTTCTATAATGTTATAACAATCGTTATTCACGACTATCGTCATCAAAGCTATTTTCAAGATTGAAACGTCATCATGACTTTCGTCACAGATAAAGATGAAAAGTGTTTAAAACGAAAGCTTACCAACACATATTTCGAGAAAAAGATAGGCGAGTAAACTCGGCTCGAAATAAAAAATGTGTATGTATGAAAACTATCATACTTATATGACTTTGTCTCAAGAGTAGGAGATATAGAGATAGACTTTTGAGTGATAGATAAGTTCAAGTCTCCACATACCTTTAGTCGGATGAAGTTACACTAGTTCCTCGAGTAGTTCTTCATCTTCGTAAGATAATCGCCATGGAGTCTGAAGCTCAACTACACTAATCTGTCCTAAACCGAGACTTATCTATAAGTAGTCTAGAAATCAAGACATATAGTTTTGACATCTAAACTTGACAAACATGCTTGAGATAGCAACGCATGCGAGTTCGATCGAGCAGTGCTCTAACAATCTCCCCCTTTGTCAATTTTAGTGGAAAAACTATCAATACATATGTATTACAAAATAAATAAAACTTTGTAGCTTCTCGTCCACATGACTGATCTCCTTGGTGCTTTAACATTACTCGAAAACTTCGTCTTTTCCAAGTACTCTCATGATTCCATAGATGTTCAATTCAGCATCATAGTTGTTGAAGTTCCGTAGCCATAACAATGAGAAAATAAAAGCTCTCAATCATTGTTATACAGTGTCACAGTATTATTACATAATATCAAAGTTCTTATATCACAACTTCGACAACAATACTATGGTGATATGTATCACTTCCCCTTAGTCAATACTTCGTCTCAACACGAAAACCACTCCCCCTTACATAATGATCCGAAAACCATATGTATTTGTAATGTGAACTACATATTAATTCTCCCCCTTTTTGTCAATAAAATTGGCAAAGGTACGAAAACGGGATCCTAATGAAATTTTCATGGAGACACTTCAAGACCAAAGAAAAGCACATATCAACTTGTTTTGATGCAATCATATAGCCGAAGCTAAATGCATTCATCACGGAGTTTATAAAGATACAAGATAACTCCCCAAAATTCCACAGCCGCACTCCCCACAAAGATATGGAAATTAAGCGCAAGTTCAAAAGAACTCTCCCCCATTGGATGTCATTCCCGAAAGAACAACAAGAGCGACGTTACTTTTACAAGAAAAGAAGGATTTCTTTGGACATCAAAAACCACAAAATGATTTTGCATCCAAAAAATTCTCAATTAAACTAACCACAAGAGAATCCATGATTAATTTAATCGGAATACACAACCAAATTAACCACAAATGAGTTTATGATTAGTCTAGTTGGAAATGCTCACATAAGAAGACTTATAGAGCCGCACAGTATATACATAAAATATGGATCAGGAAAAGATCAATACTGCGGAATATACAAGGATTCATTTTATCTTCATCATTATTTGCATAACAACATACAATAGACATAATCATCGTAAACAAAAGATTTTAACCTATCTTCCATCAATAAATGACATAATAGGCTTAACTTTTGTGTGTCAAAAGTTCTTCGATCTTGTATCAATACATGCATATCGACATATGAAAGAGATAAATTTTGACAACGTATGGGACAATAATAGTTCACGGACGCAAACACACATATCCCATAACATATTGCAATATATAAAACCATAAAGATTAATACTACAAAAATAATCTTTGCCCATAGAAGGTAGAATCAATATTTTTCGCACGGATTTACACCAAGAGTGGTTACCAAAGGCGTATAAAAATATTTTCTTAACAAAGAAGAACATACGAAGTCATTAAAATACCATGCATCACGGTTCACATAAGATGATTGTGAACATTCAAGAATCCCATAGCAATGTGTACTACTGCCCATCCTTGAACTTCCTTCTTTGTGATTCACCAACATCATTCTTGTAAAAGCTACAATGAGATTATAAGAGAATTACTCCAAGAATCCAAGTGCCAAAGTTCAACAGAAGTAGAACTAGTGCGACGAAACGGAGCAAATTACTCAAAAACAAGATACGGGACAAAGACCAACTTCAACTCATTCAAATTTAGGATTTCTCATCACCCTTTTGAATAGAACTCAAAGAGGAAGATAATGCAAAAAGAATGAGGTCATTCCGAGTTCGGACGAAGAAGTTACGACCAAAACAAATTTACCGAATATCGACGTCAAGTATGCATACGGTTTTGAATTTTCGTATCCTGGAGCAGTATGCAAATGGGTATGCGTACTTAAAACCCTGTATTTTGATTTTAAATTATGTCATGCATACATGGTATGTGTACCATGTAGTCCAAACATCCCGAACTATTATTTTCAAACCTAAACATTTAAGAACCTTACACACAGATCAAGTTAGGTAGAAATGAAAAATAAGCAAGGTACATGGATCATTATAAGTACTATAAGAAAATAAAAACATAAATCTTGCTCAGGTTTATAGACGTACCTTTTTAGAAGAATCCAGTCGAATTCTACAACCTTACCGAACATAATCTGTGTGCCCTAATTCTCGTGCTTCCCTCACCGTATACATAGCAGGGCAAACCTTGGTGAGGATGCACTTACAACACAATCAAGTTGTGTTTAGGTGAACAATGTCTTGCTCACCACAAGTGGCTTTTGGATTATCATGAAAGAGATCACTTTTAGAACCTTTCACATTCAAATCCATCTTTCCAAAGAACTCTTTAAGTTCCAACATCATGGATACTGCCTTCTCCATAGTCATGGAATTTTCTGGGAGATCATTCCTTTTCACACTCAAAGTATCATTGACTTTCTTTGGAACCCACTTACGAGTGCGTTTAGAAACAACCTGAACCTTCTTCCCGTTACTCTCTTCAAGATTTCTCGAAAAAGGATTGGATTTACTATTCTTTTACAAGTTAGTCTTTCTCCAACTGGGAACATCGGATCTTATCTTCGTCTTTACGAAGTTATCCTTTTGATAATCATTACGATTGTGAAAAGTATTCTTATGACGTTTATATGCAAAAATAGGTTTATCACGGCACTGATTCCTTTGCCTAAAGGTTGGACACTTACAACCTTTAGCATTAAGGGGATTAACCTTAACATATGATCTTGGTTTCACAACTTCTTGTGATGCCCAAACAAGAACATCATGAAGTTTCTCATTCCTTATACGGAAACGACATATCCTTTTTAGGTGACCTTTATTTCCGCAATAGTGGCAAACATAAGGAATGTTCTTACCTCGATCCGTATGTGCTGACTTTGGAGGTTGATATACTTTGCTCTTTCGAACCTTAATTACCGGTGAAGGTATTTCACTTTTGCCATCAGTGGAAACCTTTTGTTGAGAAGAATCACTAGCCTTGACAAATTTTACCTCTTTGTTAATACTTGGAGCATCTATTCCCTTATAGCCCAATCCTCGTGTATCACAATGATTTTTACTTTCTCCTACCATGGTGGTTAATTTGCTTGAACTAGTATTGAACTTTTTCAAGTCATCTTCCAACATCTTGATTTTATCAAGATAAGCAGTTAAATCAGCCTCAAGGCGTTTTTCTCGAACGAGACAAGCACTTTCTCTGTCATCAAAACTGATTTGTTGAGAGTTAAACCTTGCTTCAGATTCTGCAATTTTATCTTCCTCATCAACATCTCTATCAATATATGAATCACCTTCATCAGAAAGTTCATCCAACTGTTCTTCTAGGAGAGTTTCCCAATCAACAGTTTTTACATCAAGAGAATATTTAGATATTGACTTAGATGTGACAGTTCTCTCAGGTGAATACAAGCTTTTAGAATCATCTGGTAATTTCTGAACTGGTACGTTATTAGAGATAGACTCGTCCATAATCAGATCGCTACAAACACAAAATTATAAGGTCTTTAACGTGTTTGCCTGCTCTGATACCAATTGAAAAAGCGGGGGTCTAACAACCTCACCCAATATTTCGATTAGCAATCTGTATGGACTAACTCCAATATACTTTCTAGAGAATAAACACAATTGCTTAGGTCTTTATGAATAGACACAATTGAAACAAAATCGGTTTGATTCACTTGAATCAATTCATGAACAATATAGACATGGTTTGCAAAGATTGCATTCCTTATTGATTTATTGTTTTAAGTTCATGAACTTTCGATTTGAGAAATAACCAGCTTGGGTACGCGTACGGGTACGTGTACCTTAGCTACCGGATTTGAGTTTGGAAACTAAGCAGAAATTTTCGGTTCGAAAACCTCCGTGAGTACGCGTACCTAAGGTGACTGGTTTTCCAGTTTGTAAACTACAAACTCCAGCAGAAGTTTCCGGTCAGAAAACTACCGTCAGTAGCATACGAGTACGCGTACCCAACCCGTCTCTTCTAATGTCGCATGCACAAGTACACACAATTGGTTTCTGGCACATGGACTTATACACTAATGTGCGAACACACTATATATGCTTATATCCATAGTTGGTTACATAATCTGAACTCTACATTTCAATCATTGAACATTCTTCTATAATGTTATAACAATCGTTATTCACGACTATCGTCATCAAAGCTATTTTCAAGATTGAAACATCATCATGACTTTCGTCACGGATAAAGATGAAAAGTGGTTAAAGCGAAAGCTTACCAACACGTATTTCGAGAGAAAAAATATGCGAGTAAACTCCGCTCGAAATAGCAAATGTGTATGTATGAAAACTATCATACTTATACGACTTTGTCTCAAGAGTAGGAGATAGAAAGATAGACTTTTGAGTGATAGATAAGTTCAAGTCTCCACATACCTTTAGTCGGATAAAGTTCCACTAGTTCCTCGAGTAGTTCTTAGTCTTCGTAAGATAATCGCCATGGAGTCTGGAGCTCAACTACACTAATCTGTCCTAAACCGAGACTTAGCTATAAGTAGTCTGGAAAACAAGACATATAGTTTTGACACCTAAACTTGAGAAACATGCTTGAGATAGCAACGCATGCGAGTTCGACCGAGCAGTGCTCTAACAGGCATCAATACAATTCTTTGTGATTAAAAGTATTGATTGCAAAATCTTAACAATTACATTTAGTAGTTGATCATAAGATAAATCTAAGAATCTGACGAAGGAGTTTACTGAGATAAACAGAAGAGCCTTTGTCGAACTCACATCACTTGGTTGAAAATAGTTGCTACCAAACATATTTGTTGTTCCTTTACTATTTAGAGTACGAACCAAAGGAATTTTTCCAAGTACGTGACTTATTCATAAGTTGGAGGCGTGGGAATACAGACGGAACTAGGTGAACTATAGGTTTAGTTGTTTGGTCTCGACTATACGAAGTTGGTTTGATTTTGTATAGCAGCTTAATCCTGAGAGTATTCAATTCTGGACAAGGTCCCGGGGTTTTTCTGCATTTGCGGTTTCCTCGTTAACAAAATCTTGCTGTGTCTTTTACTTTTCTATTTCCGCAGTTATAATTGTTTTTATTATAATTAGAAGTAAAATGCACAAACGTTAATTCCTATTTACTTGATAAGTAATCCTATTGTGTTTGGTTAAGTCCGAACCTTTTTATCAAGTAAACATACTTCGTTGTTGTAGTGTCTCGATCTCGTATCCATAGACGATAACACGAAGTGTGAAACGATTAGTTATATTGTCTCGACTCAGTCCATAGACAATCACTTTCGGATAAAGGACTTATAGGTAGGAAAAGTTTTAGCTTGAGGTATATTTGGGTAGCCTCGCCTTTTCAAAAAGCATTGAAGAAGGATAACCAAACTTGAAATGGACAAGCACGGACTCAACGTCAGCAAAATGACCAGGCAGACCCAGACTTTCCTTTTCTTATTGAAGAGGTGATCGATCTATTAGAAGTCTGGATCCAAGATGGTGTGATCAAAATGCCTCTTGTCAGGAGAAAACCAACTGAGGAGGAGATGGAGAATCCACATTATTGCCGGTTTCATAGATTTGTCAGTCATCCAGCAAGCAATTGTAGAATCTTGAAGCGCATCTTCAAAGAAAAGGTTGACTCAGGAGAACTGGGGACAGAAAGAGTGCACAAAAATCCTCTCCCAATTAGGACTTTCACCCTCTTTGAACAACCCGTCAAAGAAGCAGTTCAATCCTTGATCGAGAATGTGTGTGAATTGATTAATCTGTCAAAGGCTCAGAGGAAAGACATGTTCATGGATTTGAATCACATAGTGTCAGGGAAACGCTTGTCCATTCCAGAAACACTCCCTGAACCTCCATCCACATACAAGGAGATGTACTACTGGGGACTTCTTACCACAGTCCATATCAAAAGAAATGAGTTCAAAAGAGCGCTAATCGATGTTGGCACGATTGTCAACATTATTCATTTAAAGACTCTCAGAGCTGCGGGAATTACTCGACAAGAAGCTTCCCATGTTCTTATCTCAGTCAGGGATCACGAGGGTATACCCAGAGATGCGTATGGCTACATCATTCTCAAAATAAAAATTGGTTCAACCTGGGAAGAAACCAAATTTCACATAATCAGGGAGGATCCTGGATATGATATGGTCCTTGGACGAACATGGATTCATGTTGAAAAGGTGACTATTGAGGAAGCACCTTCGGTTGCACATTTCTATGATGTGGAAAGCTCAGACTCGGAAGACATGACAGATACACCATCAGAACACCTGGAGGAATTCAAAACTCTGATGGATTTGAAGCAACAACCTAGAGAAGATGCGTTGGCATTTTTCAAGAGATTCCGCACTCAGGAAAGTCTCATCCCTCCTCATGCGCTCATATTATCTATTTTCAAACATGTTCTTCTAGTCCGGGGACTCTATTCCGTCAACAACTTGGATGTTGCAAGACGTTATGAGTGAGTAACCTCACCTTAGCAATATTTTACTAAGTGGTTGAATGTGGAGCCTCTCCCAATCGAGCATCTCACTGAGACAATCATTGATGAAATGATATCTAAGCATTACCTTGGATATTCTCCCATAACCTTGCACGAGTGTCCACATGTGCCACAAAATCGGAAAGCGCTGATGCCTGCACAAGCATGGAATCCCATTATGAAAGGAATGCCGAACCAGCATAAAATATTTAGAGCACGAACGATCAAGCCTAACAAGTTTCATGAAGGAGATTTGGTTCTTAAAGCAACTAAACGTAATCTTCATTCTGCAAGGAACTCCAACTGGGAAGGGCCTTTTATGATTACTAAGTCGGTTGTTGGAGGATACTACAAGTTGGCTTGATATGAAGGGCGAGACGAGCATGCCGGTAATACAAGAAAATTGGCTCAAAGTATTTAACGTATGAGACATTCGATGTTTGAGGTGTTAGACATTCGCACGAGCATCCAAGACATTTAAAGTTTACATTTTAGGATTTTGTTTCATATGTATTTTCAATTCCTCCAAGACGTATGCAACACTTGCATTCAGTATTTGAATACATCAGTTTATCAAAGTTCATTTTACTTAAAAAAAAATCTCTATCAAATCCAAGAGAAAATCCTCAATCCAATTATCCAAAACCAATTAATCAAAATCAAATCCAAAAGTAAAACTTCACATCTCTCATAAGTTTAAATTCAAGAGATGATAAAAGCAAAACTAAAGGATACCAACAAAGTAATGTTTCTGCTCCTCTGCATTCTTCAAGACTTGCAAAGCCTCCTTCTCTAACTCCAACTCTTCGGTCAATCTAGCAATCTTGGCCTCCTTCTCCACCACAGCATCACTGAGAAAGGGTACGTTCTTCTCACGTGCCATTGATAATGTTGATTCATTGACGAAGCCACTTCACATTGAAGCCAAGTTTCTCAGTACTCCCAATCAAAGAGTACATCTAGAGTAACGACACTTATAGCTCTGGTTCGTATGTCATCTATAACACGTAAGATAGATCCTACTTGCATTGTCAAGAAGTAACTACGTTTGGGGTCTTTGGTAACGACGATATGACCATACCTCTTCCACAACTCCTCATACATGCCAGCATATCCAGTAAGAACACTATATTCGCCAACTAGCTCATGTTACAGGAGTAACTCACCGAATGGAAGATCAAAGACAATCCCTACATTAGGGTATTCGTGCACCATCATACAGGTCTCAATCATTGTAGAAACTTCTTCTATCATTGGAGCAACTTCTGCAATCATTGAAGAAGTTTCTTCTATCGCTGGAGCAGGAGCAGGAGAAGTTTCAGTTTCTTCTATTCCTGGCCCGATTTCTTCTATATCTGTAGTAATGGCGACTTGAGCCTCGTTCTCTTCAACAATTTTAATAGAAACATTCTCATGGACCTGAGGTACGGACATGGTAATATCATCATTTTGATTCACCATATTGTTCGAATCATCATTATTGGTTCCATTATCCTCAACTTCGTCATTTGGCACTTAATATGAGGATTACATGGGATTAGAACACTCCAAGCATGGAAATCAAGAGCAATCATCAAATTCTAAATGTAAGTGATCTAACATCATCAAAGTTATTCATTATGCATTCAAAACACGAGAAAATAGTGTCGTTTTACAACAAGCTCATCTGAGGATATTTTATACTTACATGTATAAGACGAAGAACTGGGAGAAATTGGTAAGGAATCTAAGGTTGAATTATATGTCGTTCTCTTCGTGTGGATGTTCTTTACAACATATCCAAAATTCATAGTAATTGTATGAATGAGCAAAAAGATACAACCAAAACATCCGAATACATGCCAACTACAAATTTTCTGAAAACTTCTTGGAAATTTACTGTTTCATCGATTTCGACCCCTTAACATGCTCAAAAACTCAAAAAGCATCTGATTTAAAGCTAGGAAATTTCCTGGGCATAAGAAAACTGGGTAGATCACGAAAATCTGATGTCGGATGAAGATTCTACATTGTTTTTACTAAAAGACTAAATTCTTATTTTCTATTGACGTGTTTCGGCAAGACTTCTCATTTATTCACATGGATTCTCATTAATTAATTCATTCATTCACAAATCAACAATTTTATACTTCTATGAACAAAATACAAGATGGACACTTACTTGAGTGGCCTCTAAACCGTTCGAGCGACCGATATTATCGGCATCACCATTAGAAGCATTGTTACCTTCATTCAGTTCCGACTCTTGAGGATTCTCTTTATTAGCACCTTCCAAAAACGAATGAGCATCTTCAGCGCCTTCTTTATCCATGATAATGTCCTCCTGGATATATCAACAACAATCATTATTATTCCATTCAAGAAATATCATACTTGGTTATACAAAGAAGTACTTATCGATTTCTTCTTCATCGGCATTGGATTCATGAAATGCTTGCCCAAGAGCAAGTTGAAGACCATCAATACTCGATGGAGCAAATTCTGAAACAAATTAACAAATATTTTTTTGTGATCCTAATTACACGGATAAGAAAAAGTCATGATGGAATAAGAATTGACAACTCATCAGAGAAACATCTAGGGATTTTACATATTTGGTAACATCTTGTAATCCTTACTTCTGGCTTCTCCACCCCGGGGAATTTCTTCCATTTCCGTGAAGTCTACATTAATCCGAGGTCTTACTACATGACCACCCTGTGGTAAAACTAATGAAATAATTAAGATATGATTATCATATCTTTACAAAAGTTATAAGAAAAATACTTACTTGTGGACATCCTGGAAGTACTTTTCGTTTATCACCACTGGAGGGATACTTTAATCTCGGTCGATCAGAAATCATCCCAACGGAAGTGGGTTCTTGTATCAGAGGTTGAACTACCATTACAAAATTATGAACGCTCAAGTTACTGATTCCAGAAAGTTATATAACCTAGGGTTGCATAGGCGACTCGGTCAGAACAAGGGAACGGATATTCACATCCATTCAAATGTGTACAATCTAAAGAAATTTTAAGTTGGTCGACTGATGGCTCTCTCTTCCGAACATCTGGGACGCACTGATCAAGGCCCGTTTGTCAAGCCGCTCTATCGATATTATATTCCTCCACCACAAACGTTCCTTGTATTATTGATACTAAATAACCAGGAGTGCAACTCAGTATAAAGGATCTCTCACCATCGCTCAGTTCTATACCAGATTCCAAAATATGATCAATTGTGAACGAAAGAAGGAACCGACACCCATGGACGAAAATTAAACTCAGACTCGTTGTTTAAAACATTGGTGAGGCATATCTTGAGTCGAGGCTGCTTTGTGGACCAATGCATAATCGTGACATTATCTTTCTCAGAGAAAGCATGACGAGTATCAACATTTGGTCCTTGCAAGACGCTAAGAGGGATCAGTGAATCATTCTTGAAGAAATCCCATAGTAAGGCTTGGAGAAACATTGTATTAACATACGTTCCAATTTTCATAAAGCCATCGGAAATATTGGAATCTATGACCAAGGAGTCTAAATTGGAGAATAATGAACCCAAGAACAGGCTACCGATGGGAAGTTTCTCACCTTGAGCCATCTTGATGGCAAAAGGAATCACAAATGGCTTCAACAAGTATCCACTATCTTCAAGTATATCTCTGGACAACCACAAGCACAAGAAAGCAGCAATGGTTAATGTACCGTCGACAGGCCGTTCAGGAACCCTATTTCTCAGCCACCAATACTTCAACCATTGAGCATAACAAAATTTGATGGATAATTTATTAAGGTCGTGCATGATATCTCTTAAGATGTAAGACATTGCATTTTCCTCTGCCGAAAGTCCTTCAGGAAAATTAGCCGTAACTGGAAGATGCAATAAAACGGCTAAATCCTCCAAGGTGATGGTAAATTCTCCCCATATGCATATGAAAGTATGAGTAGGAATACACCAGCGAGCAAGCAAAGCTACCATACCTCGAACATAATGGTAGATAAGCAAGTCTCCGGCTACTTGAATATCCCATGTCACCTGTGCACGATCAGCATGGTTCGCACACGATCATAACCCAACATATGTCTCACCCATCCCGAAAAGTCTGTTAAAGGTTTTCGAGAATGCTTGAATTCTATATGCGAAGCAGAATAGTGTCCTCCTTGCATACAGAATCGAACTATCGCCCTAGGAGACACCAATTTTCTCTGAGTAATATCCCTGGGATTTATAAGAAGGGGAAACGAAGAACCTGTGAGGCGTTTTTCAGGTCTACACTAAACCACAAAAAAATCACCATCAGTGCTCGGAATATTCTTTATTCCAGGTGCTTTTTCTTCTTCATCATCAATGGAAGTCCCATCTACAGAGGCACCATCTCTAGAAGTTACATCTGCGGAGGTATCATCCCTGGGAGTATCATCTGTAGAAGTGTCATCACGAGAATCAGTCATCCTTGCGAAGCAACTATGACATCCATACAACATTTCTACTTCAGTATACCATTCGTAGATGCAAATTTCATCACATCTGTGGAATTAAAGCAAAACAAAATAATAAGGATGCTCACATCAACGTCTACAAAAATGGCAACTTTCCAACTCGTACCTATTTACAATTTCACCAGCAGTAGTGACTATAACGCAAAATGTTGAGGACTAGCTCGTTTCTTCAAACCTGCGAAAATGAGCAAAACTCATTCTTTAAAAATCAAAACTTGATTTTTCATAAATCCATGAACGACTCACGTAACACTCTACCATGTGAACATACACTAATTTTCTACTGTGTGAGCATCCACTATCAAATCATGAAAATTCATGTGTGAGCATACACTAATCATAAATATTATTTCATCACAAATAATTATCTATTTTCAACAATTATTCAAAATTAAGTTTTGATTTCTTACAAAAAACCATGAGCAAAATCACGTAAAAAAATGATGCGAGTAATTCATGCCAGTTTCATAAAAAAAAAAAAAAAAAAAATTTTGCTCGAACGAGCGTCCGTTTATGAGAAGAGAGTCTTTTCTATTTTTATGAAAGTCCGCATATTCAAAATAAAATTTTGTTTTCATGAAAGTTCATAAACAAAATTTTCTTCACTGCAATTAGATCATGTCTATCAAAAATACATATTTTTCTGTCATGCTAATGATTATTGCTCGTTTCTTTAACTAACGGACGGACGTACGTCCGTTTCCTAAAACAAATTTTCATAAAAATTTACGCATGCATGTGCACATATGGGATTTTGTTTTATGAACAATTTATGAACTTAAAAAAAAATTAATTTGCTTACCATGTCGGCGCCGGAGTTGGCCGGAAATCGCCCGGCGGCAGTCGATGATGGTCCGACACTGGGGTACGAACAAAAGAATTTTTTTTCTGACGTGAGGGAGATCAGAGAGATGAGAGGCTGGTCGGTCCGTTGGAGAAAAAATAAAATAAAAAATTAGGGTTTCTTCCCTTTTACAACACTTTTATTTCCAAAAACCTAATTAAACAATGATTCCCTTTTGGGTCGGGGCCGTGATTCCTAAACCGACCAAAATTGAACCTCCGACCGACCAAATCACGATGCATCACCTCTCCACGCTCCCTGGATGATGCTCTATCATACTACCAGAGTTCTTATTCGAGTCATCGCTCGTACATGACATCATTAGAGCAAATCGAGGATTCTGGTAACGTCTTTTATGATTAAGTGCGACCACTTATTTCGTTGACAGGAAAATCATCATCCAGTGCTTACCGCGGAACATGATTGTCCCTCACTAAGCATGAGACTTGATGTTGATGGTGGATTTTCAACAAAGGATAAAATCATAAAATCATGATCTTGCATGTTTCTGACACGGCTTCAGGAATGTATGTGAAACTCATATTTTAGGATTCGTGAAATCTCATTTCACAATATCTGACTGAGCGTACACCTCTTAGAGCCTTGTATGAATATGTTATTCGTAAAGCCTCCCCAGCTGAGCTTTTCGACACTTCGCATATTTCATCAACACCTCTATATAGATACGAAATGATTAGACGGATCGTAGACATATTGCATGCTAGTGTAGAGCGTTAATGTTTTAGGGATGCCACATTGTTTCCTGACTATGTAGAGAGAATGTGTATATAATCTCTTAACGATTGGACGGATCCTAGACATATTGCATGCTAGTATAGAGCGCTAGCGTCTTCAGGATGCCACACTGTTCCCCGACTATGCATAATGAATATTCAGAATGAGTATGATGCTTCCATCATCTCATACTTCATTCTAGAATAAAATCGTTCCTAAACATATTGCATGCTAGTATAGAGCAATTCATGGATTAAATTCTAGCGCAACATTCATCAATCGAATTCCTAGAAAAATAATATGTTTTATCTCATTACTCCGCTTCATGGCTTATTCCCGACTGAGTTCCATGAATTAGTGATAGATAATCAATCTATCTCATTACTCCATTTCATGGATTATTCCCTGCTGAATTCTATGAATTAGTATTAGAAAATCAATCTATTTTATTACTCCGTTTCGTGGCTTATTCTCAGTTGAATTCCACGAATTAATAATAAATATTCACTGTTCGGGCATCTGGGCCACCACCGAGTAAACCCCGAGAAAATGGTGCGATTGTACTACAATAATACACGAACGAGCACCCAAATGCATAAGCGAGCATTCAAAAATATGGACGAACGAGGAAACCTATGCAAAATCAGAGAATAAAATAATTAAAAAAATAATAAAGAGGCGCGCAGGGGACGGCCCTCTATGCCGCCGTAGCCAGTCCCACGCCTCTTCCTTTTATTTTTAACTTAATTTATTATTTTTCCTTGTCTCTTGAAAACTCCTTGTTTGAGCAAACTTCCTCGTTCCAGCAAAACTCCTAGTTTCTCCATACTTCCTCAAATGATGAAAAATAATAATATAAAATAGGGAAGAGCACGGGACCGAGCCTACTAGCCGGCGGGCCATGCCCTAGCAGTGGTCGGTCCCATATCTCCCAATTCCTTATTTTATTATTCATTCCTTAATCTCATGAAACTCCTTCGTTTGAGAAAAACCCTGGTTTTTCCATATTTTCTCAAATATTGTTCAAACTACCAAAAGCCAAAAAGTCAACTGGTCACATGAAAAACGAGGCTTCTCACGCACATATTAAAATATCATTATTTTAATATTCTCAAAATGTTGGTCGCGCGAGCAAAGTTCTACTTGCTCACTCAAGCAAAATCGAGAGTTTTAGTCAAGATCAAACTCTTCTGAAAATCCAAAATATTGCTCAAACGCACACAAAAAATACCAAAATTCTCAGGATTAAGTCATGGATAATGTGGTGACACGGGAATGCCACCTTGACCGACCAAGGTCGTCCCTTAGGCTTGCAGAAGTCGGTCCCACATCCTATTAATGATTTTGACCTAATTAATCATCTACCACCAACTCTTTCCAACCTACTTGGAACTTTATCAATCGACCACCAGTTGGTCCCACGACCACCAAGGGACGGTTTCAAACCCCTTTTTTAGCCCCTCCTCTCTCCATAATTAGGTTTCACCACCTAATACTCAGACGAGCACTATTTCAATGATGATTAAACGAGCATTTAGTCATCCTTTCACCAACAGGCCTACAAAGGACTTTAGTGCATGCTCATTCGAGCACTTGGGCGCTACATGGTCGACCATCATCCCATGTAGACGGTCCCTCTATCACTCATTGATTGATTTCAGTAAATGATCAATTGATCAACAATCGACCAAAATTAGGGTTTCAAATCAAGTGCTCTGCAAAGCATAATTCTGAACACGTTCGAACCCTAATAATTTTTATGTTGATCTAACAATCAACATCCTAATTAATAATATTTGGTCCAGCTGCCAGTATTTTAATTATATTATTTAGTACAGCTACCAATAATTCATGAATCGAGCATCATTGCTCAAACACGTAATATTTATTTTGCTCATTCAACTGAGTCCAGAAGTCATTGATTCAACTATCAATTGCTCGACAAAGAAACAGTCCTCATGTTGATTCAATTATCGACATTCGAGAATTTTATTGATCCAACAATCAATATTCTAATTTAATGTTTGGTCCTGATACCAAAATTTTACTCGACTGAGCAACGTGGTTCAAATGGACGACCATCCAATACTTCTGATTCCTACTGAACATATCATAGAATTCTTATCTGAGGAATCACTCTCAAGAATTCAATCAATCAACCAGAACTTATTCGAACCCAACAGTTCATAGAAAACTTGTAGTGATCATCAAACGTCCATAATCCTTGATCGTCATTGATCTCACAAACTTCTCAGTTTCCCTCCTATAGATCAACCCTCTTCCCTCTTTGTAACCGAATTGATTCTGGAACGGCCATTGTCTTGGTTTAGGCCGGAGTCCTACAGATTGATCTCTCGAACACAAATCACTCCTGTGCAGGGCATCTGTTAGAAGCATGTTTAAGCAGTTTGCTCGGTCGAGGAGTCTCCGCCTGCACGGTCGTCTGTTCACTTCCCTAAACAACCAGCAAATCGTTTTCACCCACTACAATACTTCTCTTAGATTGACTCAATTTTTCTTGGAAAACGATAACATCTTTTGATGAGATTGTTTCCTTGATCTTGAATTGGACAACCGATCAACAACAAAGCTAAATGGTCCGAAATTATTAGTTTGTGTGCATTGAAGATGATCTTTGCCTTTTTAAATAAATAATCCTTGTTACCGTCAGAAACAACTTTACTTAACTGGATATCAGTCAATGGATTATCTTTTGAAGCACATATCGTTTGATTCTTGCAGGTGGTTAGACTGTTGAATCAAGATGTTGTTTATTAGTTAAGAGATTCTGAAAACTAGAATAACATATCCTTTTCTTAAGTAATAAATCTTTTCTGACATTAAAACGATTGTCAGAATTTTCAAATTTAGTTTCAAGAGGATACCAGAGTGTATTCTCATCTTGAGATTGACTAGATGTGATTATCATCCTGTCATGAATTTCAAGAGTTTCTTGAAGCACATTTTTTTTCTCATGAGACCCGGATCTTATTAAAGAACCTTAGATAATCCTTTCGACAGTTGAATAATATATATTATCTTTTAGATTATATTTTTCAGCAAGCTTTATGAATAATTTAATCTCAACGCTGTCATCTGAATCTAAATCGTGCATCACAGGTGTTTGCTTTCTTATTAACTTATTATGGTTAATATTCCCTGAGTTGTGTTCGACAAGTGAACTGACAGTATTGTATTGTTTATCAGGATTTGAAAACAAACTAACTTTCTGTAGAGTATATTGTAAATACAGTACATCATCATCTTGTTCTACGTTAACTGAATCTTCCATAGATTCAAATCTTATATGTTGGATCGCACAAAACACAGTTTGTAGATATTTTCGTGTTTGGCCGCTCTGATACCAATTGAAAAGACGAGGGTACCCAAATACACCATAATCTTTTAAATATCAACACATAAGCCTGGTTTCTTAAGTGATCGTCTATGGTCAAAGTCGAGATAATACAACTTAAGTCATATACTTTGTGTGATTGTTTATGGACGAGGTCGAAACAATACGACAACAAGATATTTACTTGACAATAGTTACGGTAATAACCGATTGACTATTAGGATCAAAGTCAAGTAATTCGGATTAACGTATTAATTATAATAACAATTATAATGTGGAAAACAAAGTAAATGACACAACAAGATTTTGTTAACGAGGAAACCTCAGATGCAGAAAAATCGCGGAACCTAGTAAATTTTTGAATACTCTCAGAATTAAGCCGCTATACAAAATCTAATACCAACTTCGTATAGTTGAGACCAAGTAGACTACCCCTAGCTACTTAATTTCCTCAGTATCCCTGCGCCTTCGACTTCTAGAGTTACGCACGTGAATAGCAAGTCCTCTGGATCATATTCTAAGCAACAAAGAAGAATCTGTTTGATAACCATGAAAAAGCGGGGGTCTAACAACCACACCCAATATTTCATTCAACAATCTGTATGGACTAACTCCAATATAACTCCGTGAGAATCAACTAGACAGTCAGAATCAATCAAGGAAATAGATCCAAGAGATGTATCACTATTTCTCAATACAATCTGCAATCGAACAGATAGAAATCTGTGAGCCTGGTTGATATGAGAAATAACTTGAATGGTATAAAAAACCAATGTTCAAGTGCCAATCAATTTCAATCAACAACCAAAGGTTGGATTCACCAATTGATTGAACTACGCACAACTTGTGATGTTTCAATTAGATAAACAAATACAATGCGAAAAAGAAATAACACAGTTTTCAAAAGTAGAAATTTCTCTTTTTCCCTTCACAATTTTTGTTAACGAGGAAACCGACAATGCAGAAAAAACTCGGGACCTAGTTCAGATTAGAACACCATACTGTATTAAGCCGCTACAGACACTAGCCTACTACAAGTTAGCTTCGAACTGGAATGTAGTTGAGCCCTAATCAAGTCTCACACCGATTAAGATACAGTCGCGTTCCTTACGCCTCTGAACCCTGGCAGGACTCCACACACTTTATTCCCTTAGATGATCTCACCCATAACTAAGAGTTGCTACGACCCAAAGTCGAAGACTTTATAAACAAATTTGTTTCCCACATAAAAGTCAATTCTGATAGATAAATTAATCTGTCTCCCACAGAAATACCTACGAAGTTTTTGTTTCGTCTTTCGATAAATCAAGGTGAACATGAACCAATTGATAATCCGGTCTTATATTCCCGAAGAATAGTCTAGAAATATCAATCACCTCATAATAACTTAACATATGGTAGTAGAACAATTTATTGTGGAACCACAAATAATGAGACTAATACATTTGTGATTACTTTTTATATCTTACCAATCAGAGATAAATCTTGAGCCAATCTTAGAGAAGATAGTATTCAATACAATAGAATAAGTAAGATCAGAACACGCAACTATAGAGAAAATAGTTGGGTCTGGCTTCAGAATCCTAATGAAGTCTTTAAGTCATTAACCTATAATGGTTTTAGGAAAAACCTACGTTAAAGGAGAATCGACTCTAGTGCGCAACTAGTATCACACAAAAGGTGTGGGGATTGTGTTACTCATAGATTTGTTCAATTTTTTATATTCTCATAGAAGTATACAAGACACAATTGAAACAAAATCGGATTTGATTCAAGAGAATCAATTCATGAACATTTAGCCACAGTTTGCAAAGATTGCATTTCTTAATTTATAAATGTATTTGTTCTTGAGTATGAAATCATACTTAACCGATTTTAGAACATAAACCAACTTACTTTGCAAACGGGTACCTAAACTTAAGTTCCGGACTTTGGTCTTGTCCGACAGTTCGCAAACTGGTATGCATACTGTCACTCCGGACCTAACTCAGGTAGAACCGTTTGCATACTGGTATGTGTTGATGGTGGTTTTTAGCTTAGGGTTAAAATTTTAAAAACCTTGCACCTGATGTGACAACACTCTGTAAGGAAACCGAGCCATGAGTGTTAACCTCTCCGCTGGCATACTTATTGAACCATTCAATATATTTATATGAAATTTATCCAGACTGGCGCATGTAGCAACCATCCCACGTTCTATAAATTTCGGCGCCTTGTCTATATTCACTTAATATAAGTTTCTTTGAATGCTTTCTATGATATGTTCCCATGATGAACCATTAATGTTGAGTGGCACGAATTTCCAAATATCAAGGATAACGTCTTTGCATAAGATATTCAATCAGAAAGCATGCTGCTCTCTGGCTATGAACTTAAAGAACTTTGTGTCAACACATAGAATTCAATCAATTACTTTTGCTCCTTGCGCAGTATACCAGACCTTGCTTGTCGAAAGTAAGCTTAGGCAAACTAGGTAATTAATCTGCCATGGATTAGTAGGTGCGAAACCCTGCCTAGAATCAGAAAACAGGAAGCCATAGCATCAAAAGGAAGCGTGGCCATGCCTTAGGCCAGCTGGCGCCACTTGCCATTGCCCACGCCCCATCCTAAACCGGCCCTATTTCCCTCAACCAATCAGGTCGCCTCAAACTCGCCACCCGCACTTAAGTTATGGATGAGCCCTTACTTGTCGGCCTCACTTCTTATTGACCAATCAGGTCGCTCTAAAGCCGCCACACTCACAACAGAAGTGTAGCCACGCCCATGCTTGGCCGTCCCCTATCCTTCCTACCGACCAATCAGGTCACTTTAAAATGCGTCACGAGCACTAGAGGTGTGGCCGCGCCTTATGTTTGGCCGTCCCCTTTTCTTGACCAATCAAGTCGCTCTAAACTCGTCACCATACATTAAAGGTCAAACTCACCCTGCCGCGCCATTATACTAATTGGCAAGCCAAACGCGCCCTGCAACAATAACATATTAATTGGCTTTCCAAAAAGCCGCACCAACATGCCGAACGTGCCATGTTGCGCCAATAAGTTGAGCGGCACGCCAACATGCCACTCCGCCGCACCAATATGCCGAACATGCCACTTCATGGCAACATGCCATAAATAATGTCTTGCGTGCTAACCTACCTCCTGTTCGTGGCAAACGCCATGATAAGCCCAATTTAGGGTTTTCTAGTCAAAAGCACGACCCTACATTGACAAAAACCCTAATTTTCGCAACACAAATTATGCCACTTCGGCCCCACAACATGCAACGAGCCGTGTGGGCCCAGGAAGCCCTAGGAATGGCGCCATATCATAGCCACCCTTGATAATCCTTACTCATGTGGCCGTTTCCACACTAAGGCCTCGCCATAGTTCCTTTGGCATAGCTATGGCATCGTTTGCACAAAAAAGTGTCGCCATGCCGCGGACGCATGACACACGCACAAATTAGGGTTTCGACATGCCAAACCCTAATTTAGGCAAAGTTGCTACGCCAACCAAGACAAGTAACATTTCCTAGAGCGTTGCTGGGATCAGAGACGTAAGGAGCGCAACTGTACCTTGAATCAGTGTGATATTGATTAGAGTTCAACTACAGTCCAGACCGAAGTTAGTTTTTAATAGGCTAGTGTCTGTAGCGGCTTAATACAGTGTGGTGTTTAAATCTGGACTAGGTCCCGGGGGTTTTCTGCATTTGCGGTTTCCTCGTTAACAAAATTTCTGGTGTCTGTGTTATTTCTATTCCGCATTATATTTTGTTATATAATTTAAATACCACAGGTTGTGCGTTAAGATCAATCAATTAGAATATCCAACCTTTGGTTGTTGATTTAAATTGATTGGCACTTGGATATTGGTCTTTGGTACCATCCAAGTTTATCTCTCTAGTATTTGATAAAGACTCGCAGATTTCCACTTGCTTGAGTAAAGATCAAATCGAGAGATTGAGATATTAACTCTTTGATATACTTTTATCTAGATTGAGTCTGACTATCTAGTTGATTCTCTAGAAAGTATATCGGAGTTAGTCCATACATATTGCTAATCAAAATATTGGGTGAGGTTGTTAGACCCCCTCTTTATCAATTGGTATCAGAGCAAGCAAACACCTTAAACCTTATAAGTTTGTGTTTGTTCGATCCTCAAATGTCTATCTCTATGGGAAATCTTTTTGGGAGGCTTGCTCGTGGCATCTGTAATGCACACCAGAGTTCTTTAAAGACTGTTCAGAGATTATTTTTCAAACCTACGGTCTCTCATGATAATCTTATGCCATCTAGAATATCGGAAAATATCAACACCATACACCAATTGAAAAGACGAGGGTACCCAAATACACCATAATCTTTTAAATATCAACACATAAGCCTGGTCTCTTAAGTGATCGTTTATGGGCAAAGTCGAAATAATACAACTTAAGTCATATACTTTGTGTGATTGTTTATGGACGAGGTCGAAACAATACGACAACAAGATATTTACTTGACAATAGTTACGGTAATAACCGATTGACTATTAGGATCAAAGTCAAGTAATTCAGATTAACGTATTAATTATAATAACAATTATAATGTGGAAAACAAAGTAAATGACACAGCAAGATTTTGTTAACGAGGAAACCTCAAATGCAGAAAAATCGCGGAACCTAGTAAAGTTTTGAATACTCTCAGAATTAAGCCGTTATATAAAATCTAATACCAACTTTGTATAGTTGAGACCAAGTAGACTACCCCTTGCTACTTAGTTTACTCAGTATCCCTGCGCCTTCGACTTCTAGAGTCACGCACGTGAATAGCAAGTCCTCTGGATCATATTCCAAGCAGCAAAGAAGAATCTGTTTGATAACCATGAAAAAGCGGGGGTCTAACAACCACACCCAATATTTCATTCAACAATCTGTATGGACTAACTCCAATATAACTCCGTGAGAATCAACTAGACAGTCAGACTCAATCAAGGAAATAGATCCAAGAGATGTATCACTATTTCTCAATACAATCTGCAATCGAACAGATAGAAATCTGTGAGCCTGGTTGATATGAGAAATAACTTGAATGGTATAAAAAACCAATGTTCAAGTGTCAATCAATTTCAATCAACAACCAAAGGTTGGATTCACCAATTGATTGAACTACGCACAACTTGTGATGTTTCAGTTATATAAAAAAATATAATGCGAAAAAGAAATAACACAGTTTTCAAAAGTAGAAATTTCTCTTTTTCCCTTCACAATTTTTGTTAACGAGGAAACCGACAATGCAGAAAAAACTCGGGACCTAGTTCAGATTAGAACACCATATTGTATTAAGCCGCTACAGAAACTAGCCTACTACAAGTTAGCTTCGAACTGGAATGTAGTTGAGCCCTAATCAAGTCTCACACCGATTAAGATACAGTCGCGTTCCTTACGCCTCTGAACCCTGGCAGGACTCCACACACTTTATTCCCTTAGAGGATCTCACCCATATCTAAGAGTTTCTACGAACCAAAGTCGAAGACTTTATAAACAAATTTGTTTCCCACATAAAAGTCTATTCTGATAGATAAATTAATCTGTCTCCCACAGAAATACCTACGAAGTTTTTGTTTCTTCTTTCGATAAATCAAGGTGAACATGAACAAATTGATAATCCGGTCTTATATTCCCGAAGAATAGTCTAGAAATATCAATCACCTCATAATAACTTAACATATGGTAGTAGAACAATTTATTGTGGAACCACAAAGAATGAGACTAATAGATTTGTGATTACTTTTTATATCTTACCAATCAAAGATAAATCTTGAGCCAATCTTAGAGAATATAGTACTCAATACAATAGAATAAGTAAGATCAGAACACGCAACTATAGAGAAAATAGTTGGGTCTGGCTTCAGAATCCTAATGAAGTCTTTAAGTCATTAACCTATAATGGTTTTAGGAAAAACCTAGGTTAAAGGAGAATCGACTCTAGTACGCAACTAGTATCACACAAAAGGTGTGGGGATTAGGTTTCCCTGTTACTAGAGTTCTCCCTTATATAGTCTTCAAATCAGGGTTTGATAGATTTGAAACAAAGCAATCAATATTCACCGTTAGATGAAAACCTGATTTATGATTCAATTTAAGTTTGCTTAAAACCAAAGCAATATCTCTCCACCTTTATATGGTCTTAGCTTGTTACACACAAATGAAATATACCTTCATTTAGATATGGGTAACTGTACCTAAACGTGTATATTGAGTTGGGTCAACAATAGTTAACTGAAGTTAGCCATATGAACACTTTTGTAATAACCACATTCATCTAACACTTCTAGATCAAATGAATCTAATTGTGTTACTCATAGATTTTTATATTCTCATAGAAGTATACAAGACACAATTGAAACAAAATCGGATTTGATTCAAGAGAATCAATTCATGAACATTTAGCCACAGTTTGCAAAGATTGCATTTCTTAATTTATAAATGTATTTGTTCATGAGTATGAAATCATACTTAACCGATTTTAGAACATAAACCAACTTACTTTGCAAACGGTTACCTAAACTTAAGTTCCGGACTTTGGTCTTGTCCGACAGTTCGCAAACTGGTATGCATATTGTCACTCCGGACCTAACTCAGGTAGAACCGTTTGCATACTGGTATGTGTTGATGTTGGTTTTTAGCTTAGGGTTAAAATTTTAAAAACCTTGCACCTGATGTGACGTAACTCTGTAAGGAAATAGAGCCATGAGTGTTAACCTCTCCGCTGGCATACTTATTGAACCATTCAATATATTTATATGAAATTTATTCAGACTGGCGCATGTAGCAACCATCCCACGTTCTGTAAATTTCGGCGCCTTGTCTATATTCACTTAATATAAGTTTCTTTGAATGCTTTCTATGATATGTTCCCATGATGAACCCTTAATGTTGATATGGCATGACAATTCGTGTTAACTCGCAGCAGAGTGGCACGAATTTCCAAATATCAAGGATAACATCTTTTCATAAGATATTCAATCAGAAAGCATGATGCTCTCTGGATATGAACTTAAAGAACTTTGTGTCAACACATAGAATTCAATCAATTACTTTTGCGCCTTGCGCAGTATACCAGACCTTGCTTGTCGAAAGTAAGCCTAGACAAACTAGGTAATTAATCTGCCATGGATTAGTAGGTGCGAAACCCTGCCTAGAATCAGAAAACAGGATGCCGTAGCATCAAAAGGAAGCGTGGCCATGCCTTAGGCCAGCTGGCGCCACTTGCCATTGGCCACGCCCCATCCTAAACCGGCCCTATTTCCCTCGACCAATCAGGTCGCCTCAAACTCGCCACACGCACTTAAGTTATGGATGAGCCCTTACTTGTCGGCCCCACTTCTCATTAACCAATCAGGTCGCTCTAAAGCCGCCACACTCACAACAGAAGTGTAGCCACGCCCATGCTTGGCCGGCCCCTCTCCTTCCTACCGAACAATCAGGTTACTTTAAAATGCGTCACGAGCACTAGAGGTGTGACCGCCCCTTATGTTTGGTCGGCCCCTTTTCTTGACCAATCAAGTCGCTCTAAACTCGTCACCATACATTAAAGGCCAAACGCACCCTGCCGCGCCACTATACTAATTGGCAAGCCAAACGCGCCTTGCAACAATAACATATTAATTAGCTTTCCAAAAAGCCGCACCAACATGCCGAACGTGCCATGTTGCGCCAATAAGTTGAGCGGCACGCCAACATGCCACTCCGCCGCACCAATATGCCGAACATGCCACTTCATGGCAACATGCCATAAATGATGCCTTGCGTGCTAACCTACCTCTTGTTCGGGGAAAACACCATGATAAGCCAAAATTAGGGGTTTCTAGTCAAAAGCACGACCCTACATTGACAAAAACCCTAATTTTCAAAACACAAATTATGCCACTTCGGCCCCACAACATGCCACGAGCCGTGTGGGCCTAGGAAGCGCTAGGAATGACGCCATATCATAGCCACCCACGATAATCCTTACTCATGTGGCCGTTTCCACACTACGGCCTCGCCAAAGTTCCTTTGGCATAGCTATGGCACCGTTTGCACAAAAAAGTGTCGCCATGCCGCGGCCGCATGCCACACGCACAAATTAGGGTTTCGACATGCCAAACTCTAATTTAGGCAAAGTTGTTACGCCAACCAAGCCAAGTAACGTTTCCTAGAGCGTTGCTGGGATCAGAGACGTAAGGAGCGCAACTGTACCTTGAATCAGTGTGATATTGATTAGGGTTCAACTACAGTCCAGACCGAAGTTAGTTTTTAATAGGCTAGTGTCTGTAGCGGCTTAATACAGTGTGGTGTTCAAATATGTACTAGGTCCCGGGGGTTTTCTGCATTTGCGGTTTCCTCGTTAACAAAATTTCTGGTGTCTGTGTTATTTCTATTCCGCATTATATTTTGTTATATAATTGAAATACCATAGGTTGTGCATTAAGATCAATCAATTAGAATATCCAACCTTTGGTTGTTGATTTAAATTGATTGGCACTTGGATATTGGTCTTTGGTACCATCCAAGTTTATCTCTCTAGTATTTGATAAAGACTCGCAGATTTCCACTTGCTTGAGTAAAGATCAAATCGAGAGATTGAGATATTAACTCTTTGATATACTTTTATCTAGATTGAGTCTGACTATCTAGTTGATTCTCTAGAAAGTATATCGGATTTAGTCCATACAGATTGCTAATCAAAATATTGGGTGAGGTTGTTAGACCCCCGCTTTTTCAATTGGTATCAGAACAAGCAAACACCTTAAACCTTATAAGTTTGTGTTTGTTCGATCCTCAAACGTCTATCTCTATGGGAAATCTTTTTGGGAGGCTTGCTCGTGGCATCTGTAATGCACACCAGAGTTCTTTAAAGACTGTTCAGAGATTATTTTTCAAACCTACGGTCTCTCATGATAATCTTATGCCATTTAGAATATCGGAAAATCTAGATGTGAAGAAATAGTCTAAAGAAAAAATTAAAAATTTCTCTAATGAGAATCTTCAAAGAAAACATGATCAACGCTCAAAGGTATGGACCCTCACAAGAATTACTCTTAATCTCTTTGAGGAATACTATCATAAAGGATCAATTGACAAGGATCTATTTAGAGCGTTTGAAAATGTTTTAAAATTATTAGAAAATCTTAATTCCATAGAAGAATTGAATCGTTCCGATATAAGTTTTATACCAGTCAGATCATGTTCTAATGATGTACAAACTGTTCCAACTGCCAACTCTCTTGAAGTTGATAAAAAGATTTCCTGTAAGATTGGTAAAGGAACCATTTATCAGAAAAAGTCATTTCTATGTCATAAGAAAAAGAGACCAACGGATTCTGAGTTTTATCACTATGATTTTACTCATAATTCTGGCCACAAATGTCAACCAAAAAATTTGCATGATAAATTCTATGCATTCTACACCACCTGAATTCAGGAATGGCGTCACCTCATTTGTATATAACTTGAAATGGGGCAAGTAACTGGTTGACTTTGTCTATGAATTCTTTTTCCTATTTTTCTTGTGACAAAAGATTTTCAAGAAGTTTGTGCAGGCATTCTTTCTTCATACTGGTATTTTTATCCCAGTACGTGTACCTCTAAAAATCCTACATTCCTTATGTGGGTCGCGGTTCTGAACGGGTCCAAGCCCAACTGTGGGTATAAAAGAAGTAAGGGTACGCAAACCCTCCATCCTCCCTCATTTGTCCGCGTTCGTGAACTTTTAGGGTTCAATTTTTTTCTCCATTCAAGCTTGTTGGAGAACAACTTGTGAAGGGATTCCTCAAGATAAAAGTCAAGTTCTTCATCCTCTTCAATGGATCTCCCTATTGAACAAAATTCTATTAGGATTAGATTTGTAAATGATTCATGTGGCAAGGTTTTTGAAAAGATTTCTTCTACTAGGTTTATTCTAGAAAAGATATGGGATGATGTAAGTGGATATAAGGAGGATTTAACTTTTTTTGAAAAATTCAAGCTTGGAAACATCTTTGATGGCCTTGGTGAAGGTCTTGATACTCTTACTAGAATCTTCTATGCCAACATTCATGATGTTGTTATTGAGGACATGGAATTCAAGACCATGGTCAATAGAGAACGGATTCTAGTTAATAGAGAATTGATTTCAAAGATTACCAAAATTCCTTTGGGTAATTTTCGTCTTCCTAGACCAAGCGATGAAAGACCCTGAAACCATCTCAAATGGTCTTTGTGGTAAAAGTGTTGTGTTGAATGGAGGAAAATTTCCTACTAATCAACTAGATTTTCCTCTAAAGTCTTTTGGAAAATTGGGTATTGTCCTTCCACGGTTGAGAATTCTCGTTGGAGTCATGAGTTTGCGGAATTGGTCTATTACCTTGTGATGGAAACCAAAGATTTTGACATTTGTGGATTCATTATTTTTCAAATGTTAGAAATGACTTCCGTCGACAAGAAGTTAGGCTACCCATGCTTGATTGAGCATATTTGTTGCAACTTCTCTATTGAACCCATTGGGAACTCCATTGGAACCCCCAAGCTTGTTCGGTCGTGTACCTTCAATCGAATGAAGGAATATGCTTGCAAGAGACAAAGGTGTAACACAATTGATGGATCGAGTGATCCTTCTACGAAGCTTCTTCGCAAAATTTACAAAGATATTTGGAAGTTGAATACCAAGGTAAATTATGTTTAAGAACAATTACTTGTGATTGCTACCAAGTACCCCGATATTAAAGAAGAAATGGACAAGGTTCGTTCCACCTTCATAACCTTCAAAGATGAAGACGATGAGTAGTTTCTCTTGCTTCTTTATATTGGTGTTAAATTGATTTTTCTAAGAAACTTCTTAAGATAATTTTTATTCTTGTTTTTGTTTGAGAATGATAACTAGGGTTTGGAATAGCCATTATTGTGAGTACACATAGTTATGTCCAACGTTTTCGTCTTGCAATGTTTTTAGATTTATTTATTTAAATTCTAAAGTGATTTGGAAGATGATGTTTGCAGTATTAATATTTATGGTTTTATATACTGCAATATGTTATGAGATATGTGTGTTTGCGTCGGTGAACTATTATTGTCCCATACGATGTCAAAAGTTATCTCTTTCATATGTCGATATGCATGTATTGATACAAGATCGATGAACTTTTGACAATCAAAATTTAAGCCTATTATGTCAATTCTTTGATGGAAGATAGGTTAAAATCTTTTGTTTACAAAGATTATGTCTATTGTATGTCACTGTGCAAATAGTGATGAAGACAGAATGAATCTTTGTATATTCCGCAGTATTGATCTTCCCTGATCCATATTTTATGTATATACTGTGCGGCTTCATAAGTCTTCTTATGTGAGCATTTCCAACTAAACAAATCATAGATTCGTTTATGATTAATTTGGTTGTGTATTCCGATTAAATTGATCATGGGTTCTCTTGTGATTAGTTTAATTGAGAATTTTTGGATACAAAATCATTTTGTGGTTTTTGGTGTCTAAAGAAATTCTTATTTTCTTGTAAAAGTAAGGTCGGTCTTGTTGTTATTTCGGGAATGACATCAAATGGGGGAGAGTTTTTTTGAACTTGCGCTTAATTTCCATATCTTTGTGGGGAGTGCGGTTGTGGAATATTTTAGGTGTTATCTTGTATCTTTATAAACTCCTTGATGAATGCATTTAGCTTCGGCTTTATAATTGCATCTGAACAAGTTGATATGTACTTTTCTTTCGTCTTGAAGCATCTCCATGGAAATTTCATTAGGATCCCATTTTCGTACCTTTGCCAATTTTATTGACAAAAAGGGGGAGAATTAATATGTAGTTCACACTACAAATACATATGGTTTACGTGTTTTACAGATCATTATGTAAGGAGGAGTGGTTTTCATGTTGAGTTGAAAGTATTGACTAAGGGGGGGTGATACATATCACCATAGTATTGTTGTCAAAGTTGTGATATAAGAACTTTGATACTGTGTGATAATACTATGACACTGTATAACAATGATCGAGAGATTTTGTTTTCTCATTGTTATGCCTACGGATCTTCAACAACTATGATGCTAAATTGAACATTTATGGAATCGTGGGAGTACTTGGAAAATACGAAGTTTTCGAGTAATGTTGAAGCACCAAGGAGATCAAGCATGTGGACGAGAAGCTACAAAGTTTTATTTATTTTGTAATCCATATGTATTGATAGTTTTGCCACTAAAATTGACAAAGGGGGAGATTGTTAGAACATTGCTTGGTCGAACTCGCATGCGTTGCTATCTCAAGCATGTTTGTCAAGTTTAGTTGTCAAAACTATATGTCTTGATTTCTAGACTACTTATAGCTAAGTCTCGGTTTAGGAAAGTTTAGTGTAGTTGAGCTCCAGACTCCATGGCGATTATCTTACGAAGACGATGAACTACTCAAGGAACCAGTGGAACTTCATCCGACTAAAAGTTATGTGGAGACTTGTACTTATATATCACTCAAAAGTCTATCTACTCTATCTCCCACTCTTGATACAAAGTCGTATAAGTATGATAGTTTTCATACATACACATTTTCTATTTCGAGTCGAGTTTACTCGCTTATCTTTTACTCAAAATATTGTTGGTAAGCTTTCGCTTTAACCACTTTTCATCTTAACCCGTGACGAAAGTCATGATGACGTTTCAATCTTGAAAATAGCTTTGATGACGATAGTTGTGAATAACGACTATTATAACATTATAGAAGAATATTTCAATGATTGAAATGTAGAGTTGAGATTACGTAACCAACTATGGATATAAGCATATATAGTGTGTTCGCATATTAGTATATAAATCCATGTGACGGAAACCAAGTGTGTGCATATGTGTGCATACGGTATTGGTGAAGGAGACAGGCTGGGTACGCGTACCAGCGGAAGTTTTCGAACCGAAAATTTATGCTGAGTTTGTAAGTTTGCAAACTGTTAAACTAGTCACCTTAGGTACGCGTACCCGTACCCACGAAAGTTTTCGATCGAAAATTTCTGCTGAGTTTCTAAACTCAAATCCGGTAGCTATGGTACACGTACCCGTACGCGTACCAAAGCTGGTTATATTTCTCAAATCGGAAGTTCATGAACTTAAACAATAAATCTATAAGGAATGCAATCTTTGCAAACCGTGGCTATATTGTTCATGAATTGATTCAAGTGTATCAAACCGATTTTGTTTCAATTGTGTCTATTCATAAATACCTAAGCAATTGAACAACTCTTCAACTAGTTCTTATGAGTCATTTGAACTAGTTATGTGAAGAAGATGAATACGGTTAATATGAAAGTACTCATATGGCTAACCATTGGTTAACTATTTGTGAACCAACTAACTGTACACATTTAGGTACGGTTACTCAAACCTAAATGAAATACATTTCATTTGTGTGTGACAAGCTAAGTTTCGATCTAACGGTTGAAAGATATTAGCTTGGTTAAATCAGGTTTTTTCATTTAATGGTGAATATTGAATGCTATGTTACCAAGGTAACTTGGATTGCAAACCCTGATTTGAAAACTATATAAAGGAGACATCTAGCAACTGGAAAAACTAATCCCCACACCTCCTGTGTGATACTAGTTGGTTTTGCTAAAGTCGATTCTACTTTAACCTTAGGTTTCTTCTCGAGACCCTGTAGGTTAACGACTGAAAGACTTCATTAGGATTGTGAAGCCAGACGAAACTACTTCTCTTGTAGTTGAGCGATCTGATCTTGCCATTTTCTATCGTACGAGTTCAATTGAATAATTGACTTGAGATTATATCTCCGATAGGGCAAGATAAAAAGAAATCACAAACATCTTCGTCTCATCTTTTGTGATTCAACAATATCTAGTTTCGCTACCATACGATTTAGATTATTGTGAGGTGATTGATAATTCTAGGTTGTTCTTCGGGAATATAAGTCCGGGTTATCAATTGGTTCCTGTTCACCTTGATTTTATCAAAAGACGGAACAAAACTCTTAGGTTTATCTGTGGGAGACAGATTTATCTATCATCATAGAATTTTCTGTGTGATGCAAATTTGTTTATTAAATTCTTCGAATTTGGGTCGTAGCAACTCTTGGTTGTGGGTGAGATCGGCTAAGGGAATCAAGTGCGTAGTATCCTATTGGGATCAGAGACGTAAGGAGCGAAACTGTACCTTGAATCATTGTGATATTCATTAGGGTTCAACTACAGTCCAGACCGAAGTTAGTTTGTAGCAAGCTGGTGTCTGTAGCGGCTTAATACAGTGTGGTGTTCAAATATGGACTAGGTCCCTGGGTTTTCTGCATTTGCGGTATCCTCGTTAACAAAATTTCTTGTGTCTGTGTTATTTCTATTCCGCATTATATTTTTTTATATAATTGAAATATCACTGGTTGTGCGTTAAGATCAATCAATTAGAATATCCAACCTTTGGTTGTTGATTTAAATTGACTGACACTTGGATATTAGTCTTTGGAACCATCCAAATTTATCTCTCTAGTATTTGATAAAGACTTGCAAATTTTCATTTGCTTGAGTAAAGATCAAATCGAGATATTGAGATATTAACTCTTTGATATACTTTTATCTAGATTGAGTCTGACTGTCTAGTTGATTCTCTAGAAAGTATATTGGAGTTAGTCCATACAGATTGATAATAGAAATATTGGATGAGGTTGTTAGACCCCCGTTTTTTCAGATCTCACCCACAACTAAGAGTTTCTACGACCCAAAGTCGAAGACTTGATAAACAAATTTGTATTGCACATAAAAGTCTATAGGAATGAATAAATCTGTCCACCCAAGAGTTTTTGTTCCGTATTTTAAAAAATCAAGGTGAACATGAAGCAATTGATAAATCATAGTTATATTCCCGAAGAACAACCTAGTATTATCAATCACCTCACAATAAACTTAATCGACTAGCGAAACAAGTTATTGTGGAATCACAAACGATGAGACGAAGGTGTTTGTGACTACTTTTCTATCTTGCCTATCAGAGATATAAATCTCAAACCAGTTTTACAATTGCACTCAATCACGATAGAAATAACAAGATCAGATCACGCAACTACAAAGAGAATAGTTGGGTCTGGATTCACAATCCCAATAAAGTCTTCAAGTCGTTAACCTACAGGGTCTCGAGAAGAAACCTAAGGTTAAAGGAGAATCAACTAAAAAGTCGTTAACCTACAGAGTCCCAATGAAGTCTTCAAGTCTTCAAGTCGTTAACCTAAAAAGTGGGGGTATAACAACCACACCCAATATTTAGCTTAGCAATCTGTATGCACAAACTCCAATATACTTTCTAGAGAATCAACTAGACAGTCAGACTCAATCTAGATAAAAAGTATATCAAAGAGTTTATATCTCAATCTCTCGATTTGATATATACTCAAGCAAATAGAAATCTGCGAGTCTTTATCAAATACTAGAGAGATAACTTGGATGGTACCAAATACCAATATCCAAGTGTCAATCAATTTAAATCAACAATTAAAAGGTCGGATATTCTAATTGATTGAACATCGCACAACCTGTGATATTTAAATTATATAACAAAATATAATGCGGAAAAGAAATAACACAGACACCAGAATTTTTTTAACGAGGAAACCGCAAATGCAGAAAAACCCCGGGACCTAGTCCATATTGAACATACAATGTATTAAGCCGCTATAGACACTAGCCTACTCCAAATTAACTTCAGTCTGGTCTGTAGTTGAACCCAATCAATCTCACATTGATCCAAGGTACAGTTATGCTCCTACGTTTTTGATCCCAGCAGGATGCTACGTACTTGATTCCCTTAGTTGATCTCGCCCACAACTAAGAGTTGCTACGACCCAAAGTCGAAGACTTTAATAAACAAATCTGTATCACACAGAAAAGTCTACGGTAATAGATAAATTCGTCTCCCACGAATATACCTACGAGTTTTGTTCCGTCTTTTGATAAATCAAGGTGAACATGAACCAATTGATAAACCAGACTTGTATTCCCGAAGAACAGCCTAGTATAATCAATCACCTCACAATAATCTTAATCGACGCAGCGAAAAAAGATATTGCGGAATCACAAACGATGAGACGAAGTGTTTGTGATTACTTTTATATCTTGCCTATCGGAGATATCAATCTCAAGCCAATTATTACAATTGTACTCGTATGATAGAAACAACAAGATCATATCACACAACTACAAGAAAGTAGTATCGGTCTGGCTTCACAATCCCAATGAAGTCTTTAAGTCATTAACCTGGTTTAGAAGAAGAAACCAAAGGTTAAAGGAGAATCCACTCTAGCTTAGCACAACTAGTATCACACAGAAGGTGTGGGGATTAGGTTTCCCAGTTGCTAGAGCTCTCCCTTATATAGTCTTTCAAATCAGGGTTTGCAATCAATGTTAGCTTGGTAACAAGGCATTCAATATTCATCGATAGATGAAAACCTGATTAGATTCAAGCTAATATCTTTTAACCGTTAGATCGAAAACTATCTTGTTACACACAAATGAAATGCATGTTTCTAGGCTTCTGTAACCGTACCCAAACTTGTAGATTTGTTGGTTCAACAATAGCCAACCAAATTGTTAGCCATATGATCACTTTCATATCAACCATATTCTTCTTCACCGTAACTATCTCAAGTGACTCGAATGAACTAGTTAGAGAGTTGTTCAATTGAAAGGAAATCTTATGTAACTACACAAGACACAATTGAAGCAAAAATGATTTGATTCACTCGAATCGTTTCATGAACTATATAGCCACGGTTTGCAATTTGCGTTCCTTATTTTATATAAGAATAAGTTCACAAACATCGTTTTTAGATATAACCTACTCAAGTTTGCGGACGAAGTTCACAAACTCCAGCAGAATTTCTCGGGACGAGAACTTCCGCCAGTTCGCGGGCTGAGTTCGCGGACTTGGCTCACGTCACCATTCTGGTTCTCTTGATCAACAAAGTTCACAAACTTCGGTTCAAGGAATAAGTACTTATACATATATGTATCTCCATAACAATGCTTATATCCTCCAATGGTTATAATCTAAACTCTCATTTCAATCATTGAAACATTCTTAGAGGACGTTGATATTCAATAGTTGTTATTCACAAATTATTTTTCGTCAAAGTAAGCAATTTTCAAAGTGATTGAAACTTGTCATGACTTTCGTCACTAGGTAAAGATGAACTTGGCTAAAGCGAAAGCTTACCAGCACATATTTTGAGAAATAGATAGGCGAGATAAACTTGGCTCGAAATAACAAATGTGTATAATCTAAGTCTATATAGCAAACGACTTTTGTCTCAAGATAGGAGATAAATAGACTTTTGAGTGATAGATAAGTTCAAGTCTCCACATACCTTTTAGTGGATGAAGATCCACCGGTTCCTTGAGTAGTCCTTCGTCTTGTATGATGATTGCCATGGAGTTCTTGAGCTCAACTACACTTTCTATCCTAGTCTGAGACCTTAGCTACAGTAGACTAGAAATCAAGACTTATAGTTTTGATCACTGACATTGACAAACATGCTTGAGATAGCAACGCATGCGAGTTCGACCGAGCAATGCTCTAACAATCTCCCCCTTTGTCAATTTTAGTGACAAAACTATCAATACATATGGAATACAAAAAATAAATAAATTTACTTTTGTAGCTTCTATTCCACATGTCTAATCTTCAACATTACTCGAAATCTTCGTCACTTCCAAGTACTCCAATGATCCTAAAGGTTATTAGTTCAGCATCATCGTTGTTGAAAATCCATAGCTATAACAACGAGAAAACAAAAGTTCTCAATCATTGTTATACAGTGTCATAGTATCATTGCACATCGTCAAAGTTCAATTGCATCACAACTTCAACAACAATACTACGGTGATATGTATCACTCCCCATTAGTCAATACTCCATCTCACATGGAAACCACTCCCCCATACATAATGATCCGAAAACCATATGTTTTTGTAGTGTGAACTACATATTAATTCTCCCCCTTTTTGTCAATAAAATTGGCAAAGGTACAAGAGCGAGATCCTAATGAAATTTTCGAAAGAGACATTTCATGACCAAAAGAAAGAAACACATATCATCTTATTTAGATGCAATCATATATCCGAAGCTAAATGCATTCATCAAGGAGTTTATAAAGATACAAGATAACCCCTATAATATTCCACAGCCGCACTCCCCATAAAGATTTGGAAATTAAGCACAAGTTCAATTAAGAACTCTCCCCCATAATATGTCATTCCCAAAGGAACAACAAGAGCGACCTTAATTTCGAAAGAAAATAAGGATTTCTTTGGACATAACAAATCACATACAAGTATGAATTTAAATCCAAAAAACTCAATTAAATTAACCACAAGAGAACCCATGATTAATTCAATCGAAAATGCTCAACATAAGTGAACTTATGGAGACTCAAAAATATACAATTAGATTAATCACAAGAGAACCCATAATTAATCTAATCGAAATACACAACCAAACTAATCACAAAAGTAATAAATTTAATTGTTCATGCTCATCATAAGAAAACTTACGGAGCAACAACTAAATAACCAAACAAGATGATTAATTTAGTTGAAAATGCTCGACATAAAGTATCTCGCGGAACAACAACTGAGCTAATCATAAAAATAATCAACTTGGCCATTTAATGCTCAACATAAGACACTTTACGGAGCCTCACAGTAATATATAAAATATGGATCAGGGAAGATCAATACTGCGGAATACACAAGGATTCATTCTATTTTCCATCACTATTCGCATAAAGACATTCAATAGACATAATCCTTGCAAACAAAATATTTTAACCTATCTTCCATCAATAATTGACACAATAGGCTTAACTTTTGTATTTGTCAAATGTCTATTCATTCTTTTATCAATACATGCATATCGACATACGAAAGACTTTACTTTTGACAAGGTATGGGACAATCATAGTTCACGGACGTAAACACACATATCCCATAAAAATATTGCAATATACAAAACCATAAAGATTAATACTGCAACAATCATCTTCCAAACAAATTTAGAATTTAAACCAATAAATCTAAAAACATGAAGATGAAAACGTTGGACATAGCTATGTGTAATCACAATAATGGATATTCCAAACTCTAGTTATTCTTATAAACAAAACAAGAAAAATAGAAGATTTACCATGAAAATAAGACCTTTGAAGAATTCTTTATCGTCCCTGAACTCCTTATCGTCAACAACCATTGGGACATAAGGTTCATTAAGGTAGGAGTTTATATCAATAAACCTTCTTGGCTGATGATGTCGAACCAGGGCCTTATGAATCTCATGAGTCTTATACACAAAAGCCTTTATTTGTTGAATCTCCTTTAGCATCTCCTTCAACACTTCAAGCACATCAGAAAACTTCAGAGAGTTTGAAGGAACGGCTCTTGGCTTCCCCACATTCCTTCTTTTTCTTTTCAAGATAGGAGATAATAAAGATTTCTCTTCTTTCTTCATGATTGATGGCTTAAAATTCATATTAACATTTTTTCCATCAGAAGACATCATGCTTAGAGTATCCATAACATATGGATTTGTGAGAGGAAATCACAAATTGAACTCAACAAGTAGTCTTGAGATAAAAAGAGGTTTTGAGGAAGGAAAAACGAATGTAGGATTTCGAAACCTTTAAACAGGTTCGTACACGTCCAACTCACAACCCTATAAAGAGTAGAATTGTTGATAATAACCCTCATTTGTTGACAGACAGGGAAGAACAAAACTACGAAAAGAAGAAAAATACTTTTCCTAAAGCATGAGAGGTACAAAATCACTATTTTCACCAAGAAGTGCAACACTTGATTTCTCGTCTTCATTGGAATCATAGTTGTCAGACATTTCATCAAGAGTTGCAGCAAGACCTTTGTTTCCGGTGTACTTTCTACGATTTGGGCACTCGTTTGTAAAATGACCAAATCCCGTACACTTAAAGCACTGAGGCATATCCTCATCATCAATTTCATCTGTTTTCATGTTTTTAGGAGGAATACGATTATGAGATCTAACTGATGCTTTAGGCTTATCTATGGAGAACCGTTTACTTCTCTTCTGTAGAAGATCCCTAAAATGTCTTGTGATCATCGAGACTGAGTTTTCAAGATCTTCATCTGATGAATCTGTCTCAGAGTGATCATCTTTAGAGATATACACTTTTTTACTCTTATCAAGTAATTTAGTGTCCTTTTGTGCTTTGAACGCAACATCCTTAGTTTTGGATGAATGTTCGTGATCAAAGATCTTAAGCTTCCCAACCAGCGTATTTCTGGAGAGATTATCAAGGTTATTTCCCTCAACGATGGCATGCTTCTTAGAGTCATATCTAGATAGCAGCGATCTGAGAATTTTCATCACAATGTCCTTTTCATGAATAGTCTTACCCAATGCAAAAGATGTATTAACAATTTCAGACACTATGTGATTAAATTCATCAAATGTATCTTCATCTGACATACGGAGGTTTTCCCAACCAGAATTAAGGTTTTGAAGCCTAACTTCCTTTTCACTGGAGTTACCTTTGAATACGGTTTCTAAGATATCCCACGCATCTTTAGACCACGTGTAATTTGACACATGGTGCAGAAGATTTGGGGTAATGGCATGTATAATGGCATTCAAACCGTCGGAATTTTGCTTTGCAACATTTATCTCGGCAGGGGTGTATTCACCAATATCCTTGGGAGCGTTTACATCTCCATCTGCCACGACGGGAGCATTATAGCCATTAACAACATATACCCATGATTGAAAATCACGTGCTTGAAGAAAAGCTCGCATAGCAATTTTCCACCACACGTAATTAGAGTCATCGAAGACTGGTGGTATGTTTATTGAGATAACACCTCTGTCCATAGAGTCGGATTGCTACAAACACAGACTTGTAAGGTCTTGAACGTCTTTGCCTGCTCTGATACCAATTGAAAAAGTGGGGGTACAACAACCACACCCAATATTTTTCTTAGCAATATGTATGAACAAACTCCAATATACTTTCTAGAGAATCAACTAGACAGTCAGACTCAATCTAGATAAAAAGTATATCAAAGAGTTTATATCTCTATCTCTCAATTTGATATATACTCAAGCAAAAAGAAATCTGCGAGTCTTTATCAAATACTAGAGAGATAACTTGGATGGTACCAAAGACCAATATTCAAGTGTCAATCAATTTAAATCAATAACCAAAAGGTCGGATATTTTAATTGATTAAACAACGCACAACCTGTGATATTTCAATTATATAGCAAAATATAATGCGGAAAAGAAATATCACAGACACCAGAATTTTGTTAACGAGGAAACCGCAAATGCAGAAAAACCCCGGGACCTAGTCCAGATTGAACATACACTGTATTAAGCCGCTACAGACACTAGCCTGCTCCAAATTAACTTCGGTATGGACTGTAGTTGAACCCCAATCAATCTCACACTGATCCAAGGTACAGTTATGCTCCTACGTCTCTGATCCCAGCAGGATGCTACGTACTTGATTCCCTTAGCTGATCTCACCCACAACTAAGAGTTGCTACGACCCAAAGTCGAAGACTTTAATAAACAAATTTGTATCACACAGAAAAGTCTACGGTAATAGATAAATCCGTCTCCCACGAAAATACCTACGAGTTTTGTTCCGTCTTTTGATAAATCAAGGTGAACAAGAACCAATTGATAAACCAAACTTATATTCCTGAAGAACAACCTAGTATTATCAATCACCTCACAATAATCTTAATCGACGCAGCAAAAAAGATAATGCGGAATCACAAACGATGAGACGAAGTGTTTGTGATTTCTTTTATATCTTGCCTATCAGAGATATCAATCTCAAGCCAATTATTATAATTGTACTAGTACGATAGAAACAACAAGATCAGATCACACAACTACAAGAAAGTATTATCGGTCTGGCTTCACAATCCCAATGAAGTCTTTAATTCGTTAACCTGGTTTAGAAGAAGAAACCAAAGGTTAAAGGAGAATCGACTCTAGATTAGCACAACTAGTATCACACAAAAGGTGTGGGGATTAGGTTTCCCAGTTGCTGGAGCTCTACCTTATATAGTCTTTCAAATCAGGGTTTGCAATCAATGTTAGCTTAGGAACAAAGAATTCAATATTCACCGTTAGATGAAAACCTGATTAGATTCAAGCTAGTATCTTTCAAGCATTAAATCTAAAAATAGCTTGTTACACACAAATGAAATGCACGTTTCTAGGCTTGTGTAACCGTACTCAAATTTGTACATTTGTTGGTTCAAAAATAGTCAACCAAATGGTTAGCCATACGATCACTTTATATCAACTATATTCTTCTTCACCATAACTAGTTCAAGTGACTCAAATGAACTAGTTAGAGAGTTGTTCAATTACGAGGAAATCTTATGTAACTACACAAGACACAATTGAAGCAAAAATGATTTGATTCACTCGAATCGGTTCATGAACTATATAGCCATGGTTTGCAATTTGCATTCCTTAGTTTATATAAAAATAAGTTCACAAACATCGTTTTTAGATATAACCTACTCAAGTTAGTAGACTGGGTTCGTGGACTTATTTTCCCCGACGGAGTTCACAAACTCCAGAAGAACTTCTCGGGTCGAGAACTTCCGCCAGTTCGCGAACTGAGTTCGCAGACTGAGTTCGCGGATTTGGCTCATGCCACCATTCCGGTTCTCTTGATCAACAAAGTTCGCAAACTTCAGTTCGAGGAATAAGGACTTATACATATATGTGTCTCCACGACAATGTTTATATCCTCCAATGGTTATATAATCTAAACTCTCATTTCAATCATTGAAACATTCTTAGAGGACGTTGATATTCTATAGTTGTTATTCACAAACTATTTTTCTTCAAAGTAAGCAATTTTCAAAGTGATTGAAACTTGTCATGACTTTCGTCACTAGGTAAAGATGAACTTTTCTAAAGCGAAAGCTTACCAACACATATTTTGAAAAATAGATAGGCGGGATAAACTCGGCTCGAAATAGGAAATGTGTATAATCTAAGTCTATATAGCAAAATGACTTTTGTCTCAAGATAGGAGATAAATAGACTTTTGAGTGATATATAAGTTCAAGTCTCCACATACCTTTTAGTCGATGAAGATCCACCGGTTCCTTGAGTAGTCCTTCGTCTTGTATGATGATTTCTATGGAGTTCTTGAGCTCAACTACACTTTCTATCCTAGTCCGAGACCTTAGCTATAGTAGACTAGTTTTCATCACTAACATTGACAAACATGCTTGAGATAGCAACGCATGCGAGTTCGACCGAGCAATGCTCTAACATCCTTTATATATTTTTCAAATCAGGGTTTGCAATCCAAGTTATCTTGGTAACAAAGCATTCAATATTCATTGTTAGATGAAAACCTGATTCAACCAAGCTAATATCTTTCAACCGTTAGATCGAACTTAGCTTGTTACACACAAATGAAATGTACCCTCATTTAGGTTTATGTAACCGAACCCAAATGTGTACACCATGTTGGTTCACAAATAGTTAACCGAGGTTAGCCATATGATTCCTCTCATAGAAACCTGTTTGTGGGTAAAAATTGTTTCTGCTGGTTTTGGTAATTTTGGGTGTGTGGATGAGAAACAAATCTAAACTCTATACAATGCACTACACGGGAGTACTTTTTTATTTGAGAGATCAATCTGTACAATCCTGGCCTAAACCAAGAAATGGCCGTTCCAGGCTTGCTTCGGTCACAAAGTGAAGGAAAAGGGTTGGTCTTAGGGTGAGACGCGAAGAAGGTGCTGAGACCAGAATGGTTAATTCTGAAGGTGTGGCTGTTTTATGACTTGTATCAGAAAGTCGAACTGGCTTGCAGAATGTAAGCTATCAGCCCTTTTGGTGACTTCTGGATACTGTGTTATTGTTCTGACCAAAACTTGTTTTTTGGTGGAAATAGGTGAAACCTATTTATACAAGTCATAATAAAACGTATCCTGGTCTCGTAGGAAGTGGGAACGATTGAGTGATGGAAGAGTGTGTAACCGTCAAAAACCGTTCTTCCATGATGAAGGATGTGGATCCGTTTACACCCGTTACTTCTTTCCACCATTAACCATCCTGCTTCATGACACTTTCTTGTAACGGGCGTATTGTACGCCGCATGTTGTAAACCTCCCGACCAATACCCTGATGAGTTTGTGACATGTTTGATGTCTCGAGCGTTTTTGTGGAAAACATGTAGCAGTTTGCTACGTGTGGAAAGTCAAAGTCAAGATACTTTCCGCAGGAAAATAGCATATGATGCTATTAGGCTCATCTTGGCTGGTCGCCTAAAACTTTCCACAGGCCTGTCAGTTCGGTAGCGAACTTGGACGACCGAGATTATATCTCGTGAGGAAAGGTAGCCATCGATTATGGCCACACCATGTTGATGCCTGGCAATGGCATAGTGGCGTTTTTAGCTTATGTCAGTGGCACTGCGGCATGGATGACATAGTTCGTGCATGCCAGTGGCACAGAGGTGCAAGTGGCGCCTGGCGTAGCCATGGCCACTATATTTAGGCTCACCTCGACTTGTCTCCTAAAACTTGCTACAAGTATGTCAGTTCGGTGGCGAACTTGGATGGCCGAGATTGCATCTCATGAGGAAGGGTAGCCATCGATTATGACCAGACCATGTTGATGCCTGGAAATGGTACAGTGGCGCCTTTAGCGCATGCCATGCATAGTTCGTGCATGCCAGTGGCACGGTGGGATGGTTGGCATAGCCTGTGCATGCCATCAACGTGATGGTGCAAGTAGCCCATGGCGTAGCCATAATCATTAGATTTTGGCACATTGGTGTTAGACTCCAATATGGTATGGCAACATCAGTTTCAGTGGCCACATCAATCCCAATGCTCTGTGGAACATTATCTAGCTTGGTTGGCGTAACAACTTTGCCTAAATTAGGGTTTGGCATGCCGAAAACCTAATTAGCGCATATGGCATGCGGTAGGTGTCCTTGGCATGGCATTTTATACAAATGGTGCCAGAGTCATGCCAGAGGAGCCATATGCAGGCCACCATGTATAAACGGTCACAAGACCAAATATTTCCACGAGTGGCTCTGGTGTGGCGCCTTTTTTAGGGTTTCCTAAGTCCGCACGGCTTGTGGCATGTTGTGGGCCCAAGGCGGTATAGTTTTGTGCGACGATTAGAATTTAGGGTTCCATCCACCGCCACTAGAGCATGGCTGCGCTTACGGTTAGGCTAGCTGTTGTAGTATTAATTTTGCGGTAAATAAGGATTCGTTACTCGGAATTGAAAAGATTTTTAAAACAAAAATATATACACAATTTGTCGCAGGATCAAGAGATACTAGGACTCAGGATTCCACCAATTCTTATACTCATGCGAATCAAATATTAATTCTAGACAATTATAGCTTATAATGATAACAAATATCGACTCTTTTCTTTGCCAAAAATAGATTTTGTAAAGTATTAGATGTAAATCATAAGCATGATGCATCAAGAGTTCCTAGACTAAGCATACATCATCAGATAAAATCACAAATAATCAAGAAAAATCATTAAACAACTCATAATAGTGAAAATAGTCATAAAAGAATTAAATAGAATTACTCATGCATAAAGAATGGTTTCCTTCATCATCCCAGTAATGGGGTTTAGCTACTCATAATAATCATGTTCTAAAAATAAATATTTGATGCTCAAAATATGATTAAAAGAGTGAAAAATATAATACAGTGAAACTACGACCCTCTTTAAGCGTCCAGAGAAGAACGATAATACACCACTGCTGTAAATAACGATACCTCACTGCTGCTGTTGACGCTGTGGTTTTAAGACCCATAGAAGCAAGTCGTTGTCACTGTTGATAAACGACTGTCTTATGGAGTCTGTTCTTCGTGTTCTTCGTGCTCTTTAATGGCAGCAGCAGCAGAACTCCTCCTTCCTGCAGCTCCCGTTCTTTGCTCCTCTAGCCTCTCTCTGGTCTCTGCTCGACCCCAAACCTCTTGATAATCTTCTCTCACTTCTCTCCACCTCTTATATACTTCACAGCTCAAAGAAATCCCGATAGAATCTCTATTTTTTCTTTCTTCCAAAGTCTCGGAAAATACTGCTCAAAGCTATTCGTACGCGTCTGTTAGCTATAAACTTTCCACCAAACTCTTATCAAGACTTGAACAAGACCTAGTACGTAACTATCCAGCGTAAAACTCTCACAAAATCTTTCATACAAATCCTTGAAACTGGACAGAACAATACGTATCCTGTTTGTACTTTGATCGCTTCTCCCAGCCATTCCATCCCAAGTTGATCGATAAAATCACTTGCATACGGTCTGTTTAGTCTTAACAGGCCTAGCCCAATTGATTTCAGGGATTTAATCTCCGTCAAAACTGCCCAGAAATCCAACAGCAAGTTATCAGACGTGAACTTTAGTTTTCCCGCCAAATTCCATTATTTGAACTTTGAATGTGGTGTCCCCTTAACCAGACTGGGAGTCTCTTTAGTATGTGCCTTGAAATGGGGTGCCCCTTAGTAATTAGGTTACCCCTTATCCAAAATCAAGGGTCCGTATAGCAAGTGTCCTCTGGGGCATTTTCCGCACTTTTTTCGGGGTTCCTCCGGGGTATTTCTGGGGTACTTCCGGTACACTTCTGGGGCGCTTCCGGCACTCTATCAACGGAGGTCCAACCGCCGCATTTTCAGCCAATTTCACCGCAAATCCTTATTCTTCTAAAAACACCTACAAATAAATAAAATAACCAAATAAGTATAGAATCGAGCACTAACACTATATACAATTGAGATATATTAGACACATAAATGCGTCTATCAAATACCCCCAAACTTATTATTTGCTAGTCCTCGAGCAAATCAAAACTACAAAATAAAATCCTAACTCACTGTCGCAGGCATCGTCGATTGCATTTAGCGTATGCAATAAGCCTTTAAACCCCTAGGTGGCCCTAGTGGCCGAGTTATAGTCTCGGGAGGGCTTACTAGAGATATACCCACAAAACCTTTATACTCCAGACCCTAGCTATCTACAACGAACCTTGGAAGGCACTAAAGAATCTCCTTGGTTGGCATACTTATTGACTACAGGAAGAAGTACCCTGATGCGAAATTCCAATTGATGTACACGAGTTTGCACTCAAGCATACTAAAATTCATATAAAGTGACAGAGCTCTACTCAGATAGTTGCACTATGGACATCATATTCGGAGTCAAACTAATCACATGGAAAGATTAAGAGATGGATATAGAAAAACATAGATGGTTTTGATGTTTACTAAGTGAACGGCGTTTCCCATATCTATCTGAAGGCCTCCGCCAAAATGAACCTATCCTAATGGATTGGTATATTAGTCTGACTAATATCAACACACTGGCATATACAAGGGAACCAGTGGTCGATAACCTAACTCTAGGTCAACACAACTGGCATATACAAGGGTACCAGTGGTCGACTTTACTGAATTTATTCCTTTTGGTCAAATGGTCTGGTCTCAATATTTTCTCACTTTTTCTTCTTTATTTTTTTTTTTTTTTTGTATCTCAATCACTCTAATTCACCCTAGCATTGGTAACAACTTGAATTGTGAGCCCCACCTAATCACTTAGAGAAACATAATTTAAAAACAAAATAAAATAAAAATAGAAGTGAAAAGGACTCAACGAGATATGGTGAAACTTTCATGTTATTTCTAACACCTAAGCTCTGTGCTTTTATGAATAGACTCTTCTAGATGTTTCCATCTAATCAGATTGGTTCCTCAACTCCTACGATCAAAATGCTTCCATCCACTTAGATTGGTTAGTGCCATCCTAAATAAGCATAAATTTCTAGGATCTGGAGTTTATTTATTCATACTGCAACTAAAAAGTTTCTCCCATACCCCCAAACTTAAACCTAACATTGTCCTCAATGTTCTAAAGATGAAATTAAAAGCATGAACAAGGAGAAACTGTTACCATTTGAAGTGAAAGAGTTACGGAAGGATATTACCTGGTTGCATGAGATTGGGTTACCTCCCAAGAAGTGCTAAGTTTAAAGTCTTCAGCCAGACTAAGAAAAGTATTAGTCAACTCGAACCGTATAACAGTAGCCGGAATAACTGTGGGTCTTTAACACCAAAAAGAGATGACAAAAGGAAACTGCAGTGAAGCAAGAAAATGTACAAGACTAGCATGCCCTTACCTAGTTTCCTGATTAAGATATCTATATCTAATTGTGGTTCAGGTTCAGGTTCTATAAAAGGGTCTAAATATATTTCTTTAGGCTGCAACTCCTCAAAATTGAGATCCGAATTATTAGGTCCTAGAGTCTGTAAATACTTAAATAAGAACTTAGAAGCACAAAATAATAACCTAAATAATTGAGGATCCTCTAAGTCAATCAGGTTTAATTGACCACAGTGAGAGTAGTGGTCATTCTTAAGAAAATGTGTCGATTCTAATATCCTAAAGTAATTAGGTTTAGTCTCAGAACTTAATAATTGACACATTTGAAATTTATACGTTCCCACAATTGTTTGAAAAATATTTGGTGGGAAAACAAAGTCGATCTTAGTATCATAGCCTGGTCTAACCTCATCAACCAGAGGATGGGTTTCTAACAACTGAACTTCCTTATGGACATCACTAGGTTCAGGAAAACGAGTATGAAAGTAATCTTGTAAAATGGTTGAGGCATTGATGTCAAGTCCTAAGTGTGGGGACTTTCTGAGAGTTAAAGGTAAGGCACTAGGGAAGTGATAATCACCCCCAAACTTAGAGTTTTCAGTTTCTCTAGATAGACCTCTAATTATTTCTTGAATTTCCGTATCTTCAGAGTCCTTAAAATATTCAAGAGATTCTTCTAAGTTATTATCAGGTAGTGCATCTTTACTCATCTCTACGGGTCTATCTTCTTCTTCCAAGACTATTGTTTCTAAGTCGCTAGACTCTAAAACAGTATTTTCGAAATGAACCCGTTCCTCTAAACCACTATCGGCTTCGTAATCAAAAGGAAAAACTACATCGTCTAAAACGGTGGTATCCCTAATCAAATCCTCGTCCTTTTGAATAGGTGAATAATCATAAAAATTATTTGGATTTGAAGTAGAAATAATATAATCACTATAAAGCTCAATTGGATTACTAGATTCCTTATTACTATGCCTACATATTTCAGATTCTTCATCACTACTATCCTCATCATCATAATAGTACGAAGATGATTGAACCTTATCTAAATAAGTAGTGTTACCAATTGTAACCTCGTTATCTTGATTATGTGAAAAAGTATCTTCATTCTCAAGGGTATTATTGGATACACTATATTGGCAATTCAAGTTATTTCGAGCAATACTTTCGTTCGTCTCTAACTCAAGTCTACGTGTCGACTCAGCTATCCTCTCAAGGGTCTCTTCCAAAGAAAGTTCCCTTAGTGTAGGATCTAAGTTTTGAGTTAATCTATTGAGGATATCTTCTACAGATTCAGTTTTTGTTGCAGTTATTTCGTCCATAACTACATTATTCACCTCATCTAATTTATACGTTGATTCAGCTAACTGACGTGATGACTCAGCTAAATTCCTGAGAGTCTCTTCTAGAGAAGGAATAGGAACTGAAGGATCATAATAAGGACTACTTTTCAATAGTTTGATTGTATCCTATAAAGACGAAGAACTAGTATTATAATCTTCTTGCTCGTATGACTGATGCGTGTGCGGATAGCAATTGGGCTCACCATGGTATGAACCATAACCTTGAAAATGTTGGCGTCCCCAGTCACTATTCTCACTATGGTCATAATACTGATGATGTCCATAATCAAATTCAGGTCGATATTCATTGTATTGGCTTCTATCATACCAGTTCGACATTCTTAATTGCAGGGGAATTCTACGCAATCACAAACAAGTCCGACTCGACCAAATCAAATCTATAGAATCTAGCAAACAAAAAGCATGATGGCTCCACTTAGATTGTTTTCTAGACCAGCTTCTATTCCTTCGAAAAGGAATTCGTTACAATTTGAGCACACCCCTCTGGAATCAATCCGAGCTAATGTAAGTTGAATCGAGGCGAGGGAAGCTCAGTGGAGCTTTGATACCCAAGGCCTCACCGCTATCACAAGGCGGCGCAGTCACGCATTCAACTCACAGAAACCATCATGAACTTTGAAATGTGCTTAAAGAGCAACCAATATTTTTCGAACGAGTTTCCTATTAAGCTCGTTACCCTATTGGTCTCGTTCTATTCCAAATTTTAAGCTTGGGTTCGCGTTAGGTTTCGTTTTCCTAAGGCGGTTTCGTTTTCCAAAGGCGGGCAAGAAGGGAACGGTGATGAAATCCGAACCCTTATATTTTTTAGGCCAGGCCTTGCCCTTTTACTAGGAAAATAAAGACAGTCCGGTTCGTCCTCAAACAATTATCACCTTAAGGCAGACAGTAACCCTCTTGCAGGAGATTCGCGGGTGTTTCGATTGGACTTACCTCCCATACCAGACGGGCGATGAACCGCTGAAGTCGACTCGGGCCACGACTCCTATGTCATGTACGAACCCGAGGGGCCTAGACGATATCGTAATCGTCGTCCTTCCCTGCACACAGTTTATATAATTTTTTTTCTTATAATACCCTTCCGTAGGGTTAAAAAATAAAAATAAAAAATAATTGTCCAAAAGTCCAGAATAAAGTCCAAATAAAAAGTCCAAAAATTACAAAAATTATGAAAAATAAAGCCTATTTACAAATTCTAAAAAAAATAATAAAAAAATAAAAGCTTTATACAAAAAAAAAAAATTAAAATTAAATCCTAAAAAAAATTATGTCTTTTTTTTTTCTTCTCTTTTAACTTTTAGCTTTAAGCTTTAAGCTTTTTGTTCCCAAGTCCTTAGTATTCCACTTCGAACCTGTAAATCAAAGACACAAAAAGAAACGTAAAAAGGAACAAATAATAATAAATAATAAAAAAAAATTAAACCTAAAAACAAATCTATATACAAGTCCGCGTCGGCGGCGCCATTTTGTTGTAGTATTAATTTTGCGGTAAATAAGGATTCGTTACTCGGACTTGAAAAGATTTTTAAAACAAAAATATAGACACAATTTGTCACAGGGTCAAGAGATACTAGGACTCAGGATTCCACCAATTCTTATACTCATGCGAATCAACTATTAATTCTAGACAATTATAGCTTATAATGATAACAAATATCGACTCTTTTCTTTGCCAAAAATAGATTTTGTAAAGTATTAGATGTAAATCATAAGCATGATGCATCAAGAGTTCCTAGACTAAGCATACATCATTAGATAAAATCACAAATAATCAATAAAAATCATAAAACAACTCATAATAGTGCAAATAGTCATAAAAGAATTAAATAGAATTACTCATGCATAAAGAATGGTTTCCTCCATCATCCCAGTAATGGGGTTTAGCTACTCATGATAATCATGTTCTAAAAATAAATATTTGATGCTCAAAATATGATTAAAAGAGTGAAAAATATAATACAGTGAAACTACGACCCTCTTTAAGCGTCCAGAGAAGAACGATAATACACCACTGCTGTAAATAACGATACCTCACTGCTGCTGTTGACGCTGTGGTTTTAAGACCCACAGAAGCAAGTCGTTGTCACTGTTGATAAACGACTGTCTTATGGAGTCTGTTCTTCGTGTTCTTCGTGCTCTTTAATGGCAGCAGCAGCAGAACTCCTCCTTCCTGCAGCTCCCGTTCTTTGCTCCTCTAGCCTCTCTCTGGTCTCTGCTCGACCCCAAACCTCTTGATAATCTTCTCTCACTTCTCTCCACCTATTATATACTTCACAGCTCAAAGAAATCCCGATAGAATCTCTATTTTTTCTTTCTTCCAAAGTCTCGGAAAATACTGCTCAAAGCTATTCGTACGCGTCTGTTAGCTATAAACTTTCCACCAAACTCTTATCAAGACTTGAACAGGACCTAGTACGTAACTATCCAGCGTAAAACTCTCACAAAATCTTTGATACAAATCCTTGAAACTGGACAGAACAATACGTATCATGTTTGGACTTTGATCGCTTCTCCCAGCCATTCCAGCCCAAGTTGATCGATAAAATCACTTCCATACGGTCTGTTTAGTCTTAACAGGCCTAGCCCAATTGATTTCAGGGATTTAATCTCCCTCAAAACTGCCCAGAAATCCAACAGCAAGTTATCAGACGTGAACTTTAGTTTTCCCGCCAAATTCCATTATTTGAACTTTGAATGTGGTGTCCCCTTAACCAGACTGGGAGTCCCTTTAGCATGTGCCTTGAAATGGGGTGCCCCTTAGTAATTAGGTTACCCCTTATCCAAAATCAAGGGTCCGTATAGCAAGTGTCCTCTGGGGCATTTTCCGCACTTTTTTCGGGGTTCCTCCGGGGTATTTCTGGGGTACTTCCAGTACACTTCTGGGGCGCTTCCGACACTCTATCAACGGAGGTCCAAACGCCGCATTTTCAGCCAATTTCGCCGCAAATCCTTATTCTTCTAAAAACACCTACAAATAAATAAAATAACCAAATAAGTATAGAATCGAGCACTAACACTATATACAATTGAGATATATTAGACACATAAATGCGTCTATCACTAGCCAAAATTGAAGTCTGTTGTGATGCTGGTCACGAACAGAGAGTGGGCTGGTACGTTTTGGCATGCTGCCGCGGTAAGTGGCACGTTTGGCATGTGTACTTGGCATGCCCGTTTGGCATGTGCGCCTGGCATGCTCGTTTTGGCATGTTTATCATGTCGTTAGTATGTTGGTGCGGTTTTTGGGAAGCCAACTTAGTATGGCGACTTCTTGACACAATTTCCACCTCTTTTAAATTTGTGGCAGGTTTGGAGCAACCTGATTGGTCAATAAAAGTAGGGGGCCGGCAAAGAACGGGCGTGGCCACCCTTTTGGTGCGCGTGGTAGGTTTAATGCGACCTGATTGGTCGATGGGGAATAAGGCCGGCAAGTATGGTCCCAGCCGCAACTCATCGAAGTGTGGAAGGTTTAAAGCGATCTGATTGGTCGACAAAGGAATTAGGTTCGGTTGGGTAGCATAGGGGGTGGCCAAGTGGCGCCGGCTAGCCTATGGCATGGTCACGCTACCTCTCATTGCTGCTCCTACTCCGCAGCTCCGTTATTTTCTGTTTTCTAATTTTGGGCAGGACTTTGCACCTACTAATCCACGACGGATCAATTGCTTAGTTCTTTAAGCATAATCCCGACCAACGGGGCCTAATATACTGCGTAGGGGGAAAAAACCCTAATTTTTGCAAATTAGTTAGATTCATGAATTTTGTGATTATCACAAAATTGATTGAATTCTATATGTTGACACATAATTCTTTATTTACAGAGAGCAGTATGCTTTCTGATTGAGTATTTCGTGCAAGGACCTTAACCTTTGATACTTGGAAATTTGTGCTACTCTGCTGCGAATGAACACAAATCCGTCATGCCATACCAATATTAAGGGTTCTGCCGGGGAACATAACACAGGAAAAGTACTCAGAGGGTTTTATTTTAGGGAATAACATAAGCAAGGTGTTGAAATTTACAGAGTATCTGGGATTGTTGCTACATGCGCCAGTCTGGATAAATTTCATGTAAATATATTGAACGACTCAATAAATGTGTCAGTGGAGAGGTTGACACTCATCACTTTTACATGGCTCCGTTTCTTTGCAGAGTGACGGTACATTGAATGCAAGGTTTTACAAATTTAACCCTGAACTAAAAACCACCATCAACATTAAGTCCCCTGCTTAGCCCGTAAAGGTGGTATGGTTGCGGGGTAATCATGAGATGGTGACAAACAAGGATAAAATCAAAATGACAAGTCATTAAGAGATTTCCAGGAAAATTTGGCTGACCTTTGGCTGAAGGCATGAGGAATCTGTGATCCTTGTATTGGCGACTTTGTGTAATTCCGGCTTGGCCATAGGGTGCTGGCATTGGCGCTGGAATTCTGGCTACTGATCGGCAGAGATGGCGCTGCGACTTGGTCCGCAAATCGGTGGATGGCGCTAGCTGGTTAGGTCACGGAACGTATGGAGTTTGCGCTTGACTTCAGTTCGTGGAATGATGGAAACTTGCTTCAGTCCGCGGAATGGTGGAAACCGGCTTCAGTCCGCGGAATGGTGGAAACTGGCTTCAGTCCGCGGAATGGTGAAAACTGGCTTCAGTCCATGGAATGGTGAAAACGACACTTGGAACTTTGGATACCAAACAGTGAGGATGGAGCCGGCTAGGTCGCAGAATGGGCAGAGATAGCACGGCTTTGATCACAGAGTGCTGGAGTCATGGCGCTTCTTGCTAGGCTGTGGAGCGGGCGGAGATGGCGCTGCTTTGAGCGGTGAAGGTGGCGCTCATTTGGCTAGGTCACGGAATGGAAGGGAGGGCGCCTGGCTGGCTTTGCGAGCACGGTTGCCTTCTTCTGTGCATGGCCCGAAAGAGGAAACCTTCTTCTATTCAAAATCCAAAAATATAATGTATACAGAAGGCGTTGCCCACCATTTTATTTTTTTATCATTGGATTTATCTTTGAAGCGGCAAGCCTCTTTCCACCAGTAGTCCAGGTGAGCCAATTATCCTATATAGACAAGTATCTAATCCAGCTGATATCCCGCGTTCGGAGCCTTAATATACGGTTGGCAACAGAGTTTTTATTTCCCAGGTTTCACCAATATGCTCAATATAAGAGGCAATATTGAACCTTTATTTCATATAGATCATCATAGAATTGCGTCCATCCTCTTCATAGGTACCGTCTCGTGTCTCTTCTCATAGTTCTCCATTTTGTCTTCTTTATCATGTAGATTGCCGATGCAGACATAATAAAAAAAAAATCTTTTTGTAGCATATAATGGGATATTCCGGTGATGATTATACCTCTGACTCTTCGGAGAAAAATTTCGAAGTTGACAAACCCAGGTTTTCTTCACATGAGGAGGTATTAGAAAAAATCAACCGTTTGTTCCGTGAAGCCGGCCAGATTATACAAGGCCTGTCTCTCACCCATCTACGCATTGTGCGGATGCGTGCTCAGGCTTTCATGGATTCGATGGACATGGAGGAAAAGTGGAGACATGATGAAGCATCCCAGCGCGTCGGGAAATCTCAACGTGATGAAGCTTCTCCACAACCCAGTGCCAGGGCTGAACGATTCGCCTATCGATTGAAACGATGAAGGACTGAGCCCAAGAAACTTCTAGGCGAGAGCCAGTTTAATTACCCTGTCCATAATGGTATTGTAATCCTTGATTTTGATGTGGACGAACCAGAGCATCCTCAAGAGGTTGTTGGAAAAGTTCCCGAGGAAGATGTCGACGCGATTTGCGAGACTGAAGCAGCTTCTGGAGTGGACGCCGAAACTGTTGTTGGGGAAGTTGGAGCGACCGCTGAGGATGCTGTCAAGGCAGATAGGGAGGCGGTGGAAGCATATGTTGGAACTGCTGTTGAAACGGATTCTGGATGGGATGCTGAAGCTGCTGCTGAAATGGCTTCTGGATGGAGAGGGTGCGGGAGAGAGTGCTTGAAAAATCTATGATGGAGGCGTCATTGACCAAGGTGTTTGTCATTGACAACTAGTTTTTCCAGTTTTGCTATTTCTTCTTGGCGTATATCCGTTTTTGATACTTCAGGGATTTTATTTTCATTCTCTCGTTCATATGACGGAGCTAGAGCTTCGCCAAGTAATATTATTTTATTCAGCTTTGATAGTTTCACGTCTTTAATTGAATGAATGAACAAAATCTTCCAACTGAAAAGAATCCAAAAACCCCTCTTGCGAAAATAAGTTCCTCCATTCTCCTAGGCCATCCAACAAATGGAAAGACATCGTACACAAATAGCGTGGATGGAATTGACACACGCGCTGACCAGCATTCTGTTTATTGGCTCTCCCTTATAGTAGTACAGTTGTCACACGTCACGAGAAACAGAGGAACGTCAGATGAGACTTGAAGCCAGATATTCTTGAAGAAGATATCTGTTCCGCCACTTGATGATCCTCTTTCTTGCATGTTTTCGAATAAGGTATTCCTTGTAGGGTTTGACTTTTCTAGCTTCGAATTGATGGACAATGGTTTTGTGAGGGTTTGTATTTACTCGCTGTTTTTCCTTTGAAATAATCCAGGAAAGCTTATTTTGAAGGGAAGATGCTTTTAATTAAAATTGAAACCCTAACTATGAATGCAAGTAGTGCAATCATCTTGGATGAATTACAAATGTTGAACGAAAGGGAAATTACTGAAGAAAATATTAAGAAGAATTTTGAGGCAAGAGGCAGCGTGACACTTTCAGGTTTTAAAAGGGTTTGAGCCAGCGGACATGTATTATCACTCCTTCCAACTTGTCGGTATTGATGAGCTTGCAGTAGCCTCCTGAAATAACTTCTTCTACTAGGTATGGTTCGCCTGTGGGATTGGATGAAGGAGGATGAGCGGAAACTTTCACCACCATATCTCCAACCTGGAAGAGGTTTTGAGGCTGTGTGGTTACTTGATCTCCGGACCCATTATTCTTGGCTAAAACATCCTCCAGATTTTTGATGAAACACTTGAAGGGCCCGACACCCCGTTCACATCTCTTAGTGGCGCCCGGGTTGAGGATCAGATCGAGTCCCCAGGCCTGAATGAGAGGAGAAGTGACTGGTTGCAGAAAGGGTTTTTTAATAAGACTTACTTGTGCTCGGAATCTGCATATGTACGTCGATACGCTCTCCTCAGGTAGTCGTGTCACATTTGCAAGCTGTCGATACGGCAATAAGTAATTTTCAGGATTGGACGGCTTGTTGGAGACTTTTTCAGGTAAGGACACTGGCAGAGGACATACTCCTAATTTTGCTTTATTGCCATGTACCCACGAGTGCCCTAGAATCATGTCATAACTTGGCATTCTTTGACGATGTGGAATTTTCCATGTGTTAGAGCATATCCCACCTTGATCTCGAGGTTGATGTAGCCGTACGCGCTCGTTGCTTCTCCTTCCGGATTTTTGACCATGATTGGGGAGTGTGTAGCCTCCTGCTTCGAAATTCCTGCGGCTCTCAAAGTCTTGACGATAACAATGTTGAAGTTAGGGGTTGTGTCGATCAACGTGCTATCAAACTCGGTGTCCCCCAGATAAACCGTGGTCAGCAGTCCTCAGTCGCAATTTCCAACGACGCTTTCCGAAAGAGGCTGGCATTTGGGAACAACTTCTTCGACAGAAAAAAGTCGCTTTCCTAACACGACGCGGTTAAGGGACGCAAACATGTCTTGACGTTGCGCCTTGGAGAAATAGAGAATACCACACTCACGCTGCATCATGGATTGCACTGTTTTGTGAACAGAGTTTCCAGAAAGCATACATCTCCTGACTGGAAGAGGATCTCTGTGAACTCCCTTATTGCCCAATTGGAGTTCTCCTGCCTCTACCTTTTCCTTAAAGATGCGTTTCAACCTATTGCATTCATTGGTCGGGTGATGGAAGAACCTGTGGTAGCGACAATACTTGGGATTTGCCATTTCCTCTTCAGTTGGCGGACGCATGATAGGAGGCAGCTTGATGGCATCATCTTGAATCCACGCTTCTAAGAGTTCAATTACTTCCTCGATTGGGAATGGGAATTTCAGGGCAGCTTCTCCGGCTTCTTAGTGTTGCACAAGAGCTTTAGTCGCGGCTTTCCAAAGTGGAGCCGTCTGATGCGTCGGGGCCGCACGCTTGGGTTGTTTCCCTGCTGCCGGAGCTTTCCTTTTCCCTCCTTCGTTCACCACGCTTACAAAGGGGCCGGTGTTATATTGTTTGTTGATGAGGCGTCTATTTCCTCGAGTTTCGCGTGCGTCCTCAACCTTGACTGGCCTGGTTCTTTACAACAATGCTGGTGTCGTTGTGGCTGACTGTTTAGCAGCCTCATGAAGTTCATAGAATTCTGGAATCGCAGATTCACCAGTAAGGAACGGTAGATGGGAACCATGCCATTGACGCAAGAATCCAACAATTGTTGTTCGGTCATATTTGGGTCGTGACAATCCAGCGCTTGAATTCTGAATCTTTTGACATAATAATTTGGATGTTTATTGTTTCGTTGAAACATCCTTCCTAAATCTGAGAAGGTAATTTGCTCAGACACAAAGAAGTACTTCTTGTAGAAAGTCGTAACCATGTAACACCAATTGGATATGTTGTTTGGTGCAATGTTGTTGTACCAGTTGTATGCTCTTCCGGTAAGTGACTTCGAAAACTCCTTCAAACGGAGAACATGATTGTATTCGTGTTCGCCCAAGGATTCCAAAAATCGAGAGACATGCTCACGCGCATTACCGGTGCCGTCATACAGGGAGAATTGAAGGGAAGAGTACCCTCTCGGAAGAGGAATTGTTTGTACTTCAGGAGGATACGGGGGTTGATGTTGATACATGTCCGCAGAATCGCTTTTATCTCGGTTTCGAAGAAGTCGTTCCAAATCTTCTCGTGTGACAAAATTGGATGGTTGATTCCTTTCCGCTGGAGCTCCTGAACGAGTCTCTTCATCTACAAAGGTGCGCCCTGCTGAGGTATCGGCGCCAGGAGTATTGAAGGTGTTCCTCATTGGCTTTGGTTGGCGTGATTCCTGTAGTTGCCGCTCCGTTAGTGTCTTGAGGAAAATAAGCACCTCCTTCTGAGTCGAATCCATGTCTGTCTGAGCTCTAGCAAGAACTTCCTGTATTTCCATCAAATAAACAATGGTAATATGGGATCGGTTTCCTCTGGCTCCCCAGTCTCTCGTCCTGATGGTGAAGTAGCAGCGGCTCTGGTGACTGTTGGAGGTGTCACACTTGAAGAAACATTGGGGGTGGCGGCAGCGGCTCTGGCTCTGGTGATCGGGGGTGTAACGCCTGAAGGAACATTTTCCATGCCGCTGGTGTTGACAGGTGGCGTATTAATGCCACTGGAAGGAACGTTAATGCCGAGTATGATTTCAGTGCTAGTATTTTCAGGGTTTGTTGCTGATCTGGACCTGAGTTCTACCATTTTGAGATCGGGATTAAAAAATGGACTTGGAAATTGGAAATTGATATTGCAACCGAGAGATTATCTCCCACTGTGGTTGCCAATTTTTTGTGGGTGAAAATTGTTTCTGCTGGTTTTGGTAATTTTGGGTGTGTGGATTAGAAACAAATCTAAACCCTAAACAATGCACTGCACGGGAGTACTTTTTGATTCGAGATATCAATCTTTACAATCCTGGACTAAACCAAGAAATGGTCGTTCCAGGCTTGCTTCGGTCACAAAGTGAAGGAGAAGGGTTGGTCTTAGGGAGGGAAGCGAAGAAGGTGTTAGACCAGAATGGTTAATTCTGAATGTGTGGTTGTTTTATGACTTGTATCCGAAAGTGGAACTGGATTGCATAATGAAAGCTATCATCCCTTTTGGTGACTTCTGGTTATTGTGTTTTTGTTCTGACCAAAACTTGTTTTTTGGTGGAAATAGGTGAAACCTATTTATACAAGTCATAATAAAACGTACCCTGGTCTCTTAGGAAGTGAGAACGATTGAGTGATGGAAGAGTGTGTAACCGTCAGAAACCGTGCTTCCATGATGAAGGAAGTGTATCCGTTTACACCCGTTACTTCTTGCGAATATTAACCGTCCCGCTTCATGACACTTTTTTGTAACGGGTGTATTGCACGTCGCACGCTGTAAACTGCCAGACCAATACCCTGATGAGTATCCCCCAGTTTGTGACATGTTTGATATCTCGAGCGTTTTCGTGGAAAACATGTAGCAGTTTGCTACCTGTGGAAAGTCAAAGTCAAGAGACTTGCCGCGGAAAAATAGCATGTGATGCTATTAGGCTCATCTTGGTTGGTCGCCTAAAACTTGCCACGGGCCTGTCAGTTCGGTAGAGAACATGGACGGCCGAGATTATATCTCGTGAGGAAAGGTATCCATCGATTATGGCCACACCATGTTGATGCCTGACAATGGAATAGTGGCGTTTTTAGCGTATGTCAGTGGCACTGCGGCATGGCTGACATAGTTCGTGCATGCCAGTTGCACAGAGATGCAAGTGGCGCCTGGCGTAGCCATGGCCACTATATTTAGGCTCATCTCGGTTGGTCTCCTAAAACTTGCTACAAGTCTGTCAGTTCGGTGGCGAACTTGGATGGCCGAGATTGCATCTCATGAGAAAGGGTAGCCATCGATTATGGCCACACCATGTTGATGCCTGACAATGGTACAGTGGCGCCTTTAGCACATGCCAGTGGCACTGCGGCATGGCTGGCATAGTTCGTGCATGCCAGTGGCACGGTGGAACGGCTGGCATAGCCTGTGCATGCCAGCGGCGCGATGGTGCAAGTAGCGTCTGGCGTAGCCATGGTCACTAGATTTTGGCACATTGGTGTTAGACTCTAATGTGGTGTGGCAACATCAGTTTCAGTGGCAACATCAATCCCAATGCTATGTGGAACATTATCTGGCTTGGTTGGCGTAGAAACTTTACCTAAATTAGGGTTTGGCATGCTGAAACCCTAATTAGCGCATATGGCATGCGGTAGGTGGCCGTGGCATGGCATTTTATACAAATGGTGCCAGAGTCATGCCAAAGGAGCCAGTGGCAGGCCACCATGTAGAAACGGTCACAAGAGCAAATATTTCCACGAGTGGCTGTGGTGTGGCTCCTTTTTTAGGGTTTCCTAAGTCCGCACGGCTTGTGCCATGTTGTTGGCCCGAGGCGGCATAGTTTTGTGCCACGATTAGAAGTTAGGGTTTCATTCACCGCCACTAGAGCATGGCCGCGCTTACGGTTAGGCTATCCAAAATTTAAGTCTGTTGTGATGCTGGTCACGAACAGAGAGTGGGTTGGTACGTTTTGGCATGCTTCCGCGGTAAGTGGCACGTTTGGCATGTGTACTTGGCATGCCCGTTTGGCATGTGCGCCTGGCATGCTCGTTTTGGCATGTTTAGCATGCCGTTAGTATGTTGGCGCGGTTTTTGGGAAACCAACTTAGTATGGCGACTTCTTGACACAATTTCCACCTATTTTAAAGTTATGGAAGGTTTGGAGCAACCTGATTGGTCAATAAAAGTAGGGGGCCGTCCAAGCACGGCCGTGGCCACCCTTTTGGTGCGTATGGAAGGTTTAATGCGACCTGATTGGTCGACAAAGGAATTAGGGCCGGTTGGGTAGCATAGGGCATGGCCAAGTGGCGCCGGTTAGCATGTGGTATGGCCACGCTCCCTCTCATTGCTGCTCCTAATCCTCGGCTCCGTTATTTTCTATTTTCTGATTTTGGGAAGGACTTTGCACCTACTAATCCACAGGGGATCAATTGCTTAGTTGTTTAAGCATAATCTCGACCAATAGGGCCTAATATACTGCACAGGGTGCAAAAACCCTAATTTTTGCAAATTAGTTAGATTCATGAATTTTGTGATTATCACAAAATTGATTCAATTCTATGTGTTGACACATAATTCTTTATTTACAGAGAGCAGTATGCTTTCTGACTGAGTATTTCGTGCAAGGACATTAACCTTTGATACTTAGAAATTTGTGCTACTCTGCTGCGAGTGAACACAAATCCGTCATGCCATACCAATATTAAGGGTTTTTCCAGGGAACACAACACAGGAAAAGAACTCAGAGGGTCTTATATTAGGGAATAACATAAGCAAGGTGTTGAAATTTACAGAGTATCTGGGATTGTTGCTACATGCGCCAGTCTGGATAAATTTCATGTAAATATATTGAACGGCTCCACAAATGTTCCAGTGGAGAGGTTGACACTCATCATTTTTACATGGCTCCGTTTCTTTGCAGAGTGACGGTACATTGAATGCAAGGTTTTACAAATTTAACCCTGAACTAAAAACCACCATCAACACAACCTTATTCATCTTAACCATAACTAGTTCAAATGACTCAAATGAAACTAGTTAAAGAGTTGTTCAATTGCTATATTCTCATGGATTTATACAAGAACACAATTGAAGCAAAATCGGTTTGATTCACTCGAATCACTACATGAACATTATAACCACGGTTTGCAAAGATTGCATTCCTTAATAATAAATGTTTAAGTTCATGTACACTACCGATTTTAGAAAGTAACCACTTAAGTACGCGTTCTTAAGTAATCGGTTTTTTGAGTTTGGTTTTTTAAAACTCAACAGAAATTCACGGACGTAAACTTTCCGCCGGTACGCGTACTTAGGTAACTGAATGAGTTGGTTTTGAAATTCCAACAGCAGCAGAAATTCACGGACGTGAACTTCGTACGGGTACGCATACTTATCCAGTCTCCTTAAACCATTTTGTATACACACAAGTATGCATACTTTAGGTTCTCGGTTTTGGACTTATACACAAATGTGCGAACGCACTCTATGCTTATATCCAAAGAAGGTTACACGATTCTAAACTCTTTATTTTAATCATTGAAACATTCTTCTATAATGACAATATCCGTTTTCACACACTATTAGCATCAAAGCAATTTTCAAGATATTGAAATAATCATTATTGAAACATTTCAAGCCTTACACCAAATGATTGTATCACACAAAGCATGTATGATGTTACTCGACAATTTTCTCATGATATAAGATGAACTTGGTCGAAGCGAAAGCTTACCAACACATATTTCGAGAAATATATAAGCGAGATATACTAAGCTCGAGATCTCAAATGTGTATATAGAAAACTATATCGTAATATAACTTATGTCTCAATATAGGAGATAGAGTAGAAATAGACTTTCCAAGTGATAGATGAGTTTCAGTCTCCACATACCTTTTTCCGATGAAGTTCCGCAAGCTCTCCTTAGTAGTTATTCGTCTTCAAGTGATAAACGTCGCGAAGTCTAAGCTCAACTACACATGAGAGTTCGACCGAGCAGTGTTCTAACAATCTCCCCCTTTGTCAATTTTAGTGATAAAACTATCAATACACATGGATTACAAAATAAATAAAAATTGTAGCTTCTCATCCAAATGCTTGATCTCGTTGGCATCTTCGACATGACTCGAAATCTTCGTCACTTCCAAGTACTCCAATGATTCCAAAGGTAGTTTAGCACCATCGTTAGTTGAAGATCCGTAACGATAACAATGAGAAAACAAATGCTCTCAATCATTGTTATACAGTGTCATAGTATTATTACACAGCATCAAAATTCAATTGTGTCACAACTGTGACAATAACACTATGGTGATATGTATCACTCCCCCTTAGTCAATACTTCATCTCAACATGACAACCACCCCCCCTTACATAATGATCCGTAAACCATATGTATTTGTAGTATCACACTACACATTAATTCTCCCCCTTTTTGTTAATATAAATTGGCAAAGGTACGAAAACTAGTGGGATCCTCATGAAATTTTTATAGAGATACTTCATGACCAAAACAGAATACCATATCAACTTATTTAGATGCCATCATAAAGCCGAAGCTAAATGCATTCATCAAGGAATTTATAAAGATACAAGATAACCCCTATAATATTCCACTGCCCCACTCCCCACAAATATTTGGCAATTAAGCACAATTTCAAAAAGAACTCTCCCCCATAAAATGTCATTCCGAAAGAAGAAAGGCGACCTTACTTTCACAAGAAAAGAAGGATTTCTTTGGACATAATCAAATCACATGAAAACATGAATTTGAATCCAAAGTATTCAATTGAATTAACCACAAGAGAATCCATGATTAATCCAATCGAAATGCACAACTAAATTAACCACCAGAAGCCCCATGATTAATTCAATCGGATTTACACAACTAAATTAACCACAAGAAAGTGATCAATTCAATTGGTCATGCTCGTCATAAGAGAACTTACGGAGCAACAACTAAACTGACCACAAGAGAATGATCAATTCAATTGGTCGTGCTCAAACATAAGAAAACTTATGGAGCAACACAGTATATGCACAAAAATGTGGATTGGAGATTGACCAATACTGTGGAATAAACAAAGATTCATTCTATTTTTCATCACTATTTGCACAATGACATGTAATAGGCTTAATCCTTGTAAACAAAAGCTTTATCCTTTCTTCCATCAAAATAATAACATAAAAGGCTTTAACTTTTGTAATGTCAAAAGTTCATTCTATCTTATATCAATACTTTCATACCGACATAATAGAGATAACTTTTGAACAACGGACAGTCACAGGTTCACGGACGTAAACAACATATCCCATAACAATTTGCAATATATAAAATCATAAAGATTAAAATTGCAAAAATCATCTTCCAAAAACTTAGAATTTAAATAAATAAATCTAAAAGCATTGAATATGAAAATCGTTGGACATAGCTATGTGTACTCACAATAATGGCTATTCCAAACCCTAGTCATTCTTCTAAAAACATAAGAAATAAATTCTCAACAGAAGATTTACTAGTCATTGATACCTCTGAAGAATTCTTTATCGTCCCCGAACTCCTTGTCGTCAACAGCCATGGGAACATAAGGTTCATGGAGAAAGGAGTCAATTCCAACAAACCTTCTAGGCTGATGATGTCGAACTAGGGCCTTCTGAATTTCGAGAGTTCTTATAACAAAATCCTTTATTGCTGAATCTCCTTCCTTGCTTCCTTCAACTCTTCAAGAACATCAGAAAACTTCTGAGAATTTGAAGGAACAACTCTTGGCTTCCTGTCATTCCTTCTTTTTCTTTTCAAAGTTGGAGGTAACGGAGATTTTTCTTTTTCCTTCATGATTGATGGCTTAATAATCATATTAACATCCTTTCCATCGGAGCACATGATGTTTGGAGTATCCATACGTGTATGGGTTTGTGAGAGGAAATCACAATTTAAACTCAACATGCAGTCTCAAGATGAAAAGAGTTTCAGAGAAGGAAAAAGGAATGTAGGGCTAGGGAACCTTTTAACCACATAGGTTCACGCACACACAATTCACGACCCTAAAGAGAGTAGAATTGTCGAGAATAACCCTCTTTTGTTGAATACACAGGGAAGTCTCTTCCAATATCAATTGAAAAGAACGAATTCCAAATTTGCAAACCAAAGGAAAAACAACAAAAAAAACTTTTCTTTTTTTAAAGCCTGAGGTGTGCACAATCTTGTCTCTTTTGATCAGGCACATGAGACAAGATGCACCAAAGCAACACATTTAAGTTGTGATGCGGTGAACAACAATTTGTCCACCATAATATTTTTGAAAGGAATTCGTAGAACCCTGTCTATCAAAATGTTTAGACCAAACTCTCTTTTATAATGGTCTTGTCTTATCTTTGGAAACTAACTTTTTCGAAGAGGATAAAATCTTACATACCTCAGTGGTTTTTTGAACAAGTTTAAGCCTTTTTCCTAGGAGATTTGCTCTTCGTTGAAGTTTCTTGACATGTTTCATCTTGTGTTTGTACTTGAAACACTTTGAAAGTTCATGACCCTTGAGTGAACAATAAGAGCATGTCAATGGATAAGATGATTCAGACGCCTGAGATGTGCAAGCTGCTAGGCACAGAGTGGAACCTGAAAAATCATATAGAGAGTTTCTAACATGAAGGTCAATTTTTTCTTCCAGATTAGTTGAGTTTTCTTCTGGAAGAATATCAAGATTGATGTATGTATTTTCTACAATTATCAAAATCGATATCTTCACAAAGAAGTGCAACACTCGATTTTCGTCTTCATTGGAATCATAGTGATCATACATTTCATCAAGAGTCGCAGCAAGACCTTTGTTTCCAGTGATTTTTCGTCTTCACTTAAAGCACCGTGGCATATCATCCATCAGCCTCGTAAGCATCCCTGTTTTTAGGAGGAATGCGACTGTGAGGTTTAACTGACGACCTAGGTTTGTCTCTGGAAAACTTTTTACTTCTCTTCAATAGAAGATCCCTAAACTGTCGTATGATCGTAGAGACTGATTTGTCAAGATCTTCATCTGATGAATCAGTCTCAGAAAGATCATCCTTAGAGACATAAACACTTTTACTTTTGTCAAGTAATTTAGTGTTTCATTGTGATGTAAAGGCAACATCCTTTCCAGTTTTGGATGCATGCTCATGATCAAAGATCTTTAGCTTCCCAACCAACGTATTTATCGAGAGAGCATCAAGGTTATTTCCTTCAACGATTACATGCTTCTTAGAATTGTACCTAGATGGCAGCGATCTGAGAATTTTCATCACAATGTCCTTTTCAGGAATAGTCTTACCCAATGCAAAAGATGCATTAACAATTTCAGACACTTTTTGATTAAACTCATCAAATGAATTTTCATTTTCCATACGAAGGTTTTCACAATCGGAATTTAGGTTTTGAAGCCTGGCTTCCTTTTTACTGGTATTTCCTTCGAATACGGTTTCTAAGATATTCCAAGCATCTTTAGACCGAGTGCACGTAGTCACATGGTGATGAATATCTGGGGTAATGGCATGTATGATGGCATTCAAACCGTCGGAGTTTTGCTTTGCAGCAAGTATCTCAGCAGCGTCATATGCACCAATATCCTTAGGAACTGTCGCATTCCCTACTGCCATAACGGGAGCATCATAGCCATTAACTACATAAACCCATGATTGAAAATCACGTGCTTGAAGAAAGGCACGCATAGCAATTTTCCACCACAATTAATTTGAGCCATCAAAGACTGGTGGTACGTTTATAGATATAGAACCTCTATCTATAACAGATCTCTACAAACACAGACTTGTAAGGTCTTTAACGTGTTTGGCTGCTCTCATACCAATTGAAAATGCGGGGGTATAACAACCACACCCAACAATTCGTTTGACAATCTGGGAGGACTTAGTCCAATACACTTTCTAGAGAATCAACTAGACATTCAGACTCAATATGGAATAAAATATATCAAATAGTTTAATATCTCTAACCCTTAATTCAGTCCGCAATCAGCAAATAAAAATCTGCGAGCTCGATTAAATATAAGAGGAATTACTTGAACGGTACCAAAGACCAATGTTCAAGTGTCAATCAATGTAAATCAACAACCAAAGGTTGGATATTCTAATTGATTGATCTTAACGCACAACCTGTGATATTTCAATTATATAACAAAATATAATGCGGAAAAAAAAATAACACAGACACCAGAATTTTGTTAACGAGGAAACCGCAAATGCAGAAAAACCTCGGGACCTAGTCCAGTTTGAACACCACACTGTATTAAGCCGCTACAGACACTAGCCTACTACCAATTAACTTCAGACTGGACTGTAGTTGAACCCTAATCAGTCTCATACTGATTCAATGTACAGTTGCGCTCCTTACGTCTCTGATCCCAGCAGGATACTACGCACTTGATTCCCGTAGATGATCTCACCCATAACTAAGAGCTGCTACGACCCAAAGTCGAAGACTTAATAAAAAAATATGTATCACATAAAAAAGTCTATAGGATTGAATAAATCTGTCTCCCACGGAAATACCCAAGAGTTTTTGTTCAGTCTTTTGATAAATCAAGGTGAACATGAACCAATTGATGAATCAGACTTATATTCCCGAAGAACAACCTAGTATTATCAATCACCTCACAATAAACTTAATCGACTAGCGAACAAGTTATTATGGAATCACAAACGATGAGACAAAGGTGTTTGTGACTATTTTTCTATCTTTCCTATCAGAGATATAAATCTCAAGCCAATTTTATAATTGCACTCAATCACGATAGGAACAACAAGATCAGATCACGCAACTATAAAGAGAATAGCTGGGTCTGGCTTCACAATCCCAATGAAGTCTTCAAGTTGTTAACCTACAGGATCTCGAGAAGAAACCTAAGGTTAAAGGAGAATCGACTCTAGTTATGCAACTAGCAACACACATGAGGTGTAGGGATTAGGTTTCCCAGTTGCTAAAGTTCTCCTTTATATAGTTTTCAAATCAGGGTTTTCAATCCAAGTTACCTTCATAACAAAGCATTTAATATTCACCATTAGATGAAAAACCTAATTCAACCAAGATAATATCTTTCAACCGTTAGATCGAACTTAGCTTGTTACACACAAATGAAATGTCCCCTCATTTAGGTTTATGTAACCGTACCCAAACATGTACACCATGTTGGTTCACTAGTTAACCGAGGTTAGCTATATGATTACTCTCATATCAACCTTATTCATCTTAACCATAACTAGTTCAAATGACTCAAATGAAACTAGTTAAAGAGTTGTTCAATTGTTATATTCTCATGGATTTATACAAGAACACAATTAAAGCAAAATCGGTTTGATTCACTCGAATCAATACATGAATATTATAGCCACGGTTTGCAAAGATTGCATTCCTTAATAATAAATGTTTAAGTTCATGTACACTGCCGATTTTAGAAAGTAACCACTTAAGTACGCGTTCTTAAGTAACCGTTTTTTTTAGTTTGGTTTTTCAAAACTCAGCAGAAATTCACGGACGTGAACTTTCATCCAGTACGCGTACGGGTACTGATAGACGCATATATGTGTCTAATTTGTCCTCAATGTTTCGTATTGTTAGTACTCGTTTTCGTCCTTATTATGGTTTTTTGTGTGTTTGTAGGTATTTTTGGGCAATAAACATTTTTAGAAGATTCGGTTCGAAAAGTTGCTAAAGGCACCCGGAGGAAACATGTTATCCGGACTCGCAATTTTGGATATGGGGCAACCTATTACTATGGGGCATCCAATTACTAAGGGGCACACCAGCTGCTATTTACACACCATAAGGCAAGTGCTAAAGGGACGCCCGTACAGGATTAGGGGGAGGTCATCTTCTACATTTGAATTATATTTTTGGCGGGAAAATGTAGCAGCAACTATCCAGATTAGGGTTTGTGATTTGGACGGGATTTAATGAGATTCAATCGCTGATTCTCATGGTTTAAACCTGTTTTGGGTATACAATGCTGGTATGGGTGTTCGGTTGAGTTAAGTTGGGCTGGATAATCGTTGGGAAGCAAAACAGGAAGCAAGCTCGGGTTTCTCCTGCATTTATTCCGTGAGAATTTGTGGAGTTATTTGGCGAGATTCTTGCAGTGTTTGGATTGCTTTGACCCTGTTTTATCCAAACAAGGGATGTACGTGTCTTGAATTTTAATATAAAGAAGATTTACACGAGATTAAGCAAAACAGAGGAAGATACGTATCTTGAGGATATCTCGGGCTTTTGGTTGATTGTTTTGGAAATAAATCTTGTGGAAGAAGCATGTTAAGTATATTCTGAGTCGTGCTGCATTGAGTTGGTGTGTGCTAGACACCTACAGGCGCATGTAGAAGAGACAAAAATAAAATTATTCCCGAGCGTTAATGAGAAGATTTGGAAGATTATATGCATTTACAGCGAGATATATGGGTCCTGTGAGTATAAATAGAGTTGCCTGAATTCGGACAAGTGGGATAAATAGTTTGGGAGAGTTGCAGAGCATCAGAAAGTCGAGATAATCAAGTGGCAGGAAACCACCATTTCTGTTGTTGTGAAGAAAACGAAGAACATCGACCCACTCATTGGACGCCTAAGGACAGTCGTTTATGCTACAGTGGTAACGACCCACAGCCGAGGGTCGTAGTTCAGGAGACAGTCTTAGAGCAACAGAAGTTTTCTGGGTTGTAACAAATATAATTGTTACAAACCCGATTTTGAATTATTTCTCCATTTTCTCCTTGTAAACACCTTTTTGAGCAATGAAAAATTCCTTTGAGTGTGTTTTCACCATGCGGAGCTAGACCCCACCACTGGGACAACGGAGGAAGCAACTTTTCATGATTGTGTTAATTGAATTAATTCTTTTATTGACTTTTTGCATAGATTTAATTGCTTTATGATTTCTATTAATTATTTGTTATTTTGTTAGATGCCGCATGCTTAGTTCTAAATACTTTAGATGCGTCATGATTTTAACTTACAAATAATATTTTATGAAATCTATTTTTGGCAAAGAACTAGAGTCACAACTTCTTTTGTTTGAGCTATATTGTCTAGAGTTAATGACTGAACCATAACAATATGAAAAGTAGTGGAATCCCGCGTCTCAGCGTCTCTTCATCTTGTGACAAATTGTGTATATATATTTTTCCTTATTTTCTTTATTAAGTCTTAAAACAAATTCTCAACAAATTTGAGTGAACGAATCGTTTTACTACAACATCATTGAAAAATACCATCAATTTTTGGCGTCGCCAACGCGGACTTGTGTATAAATTTGTTTTTAGGTTTTATTTTTATTTTTTTTATTTTTGTTCTTTTTTACGCCTTTTGGTACTTTTGTTTGCTTTCAGATTCGGAGCTAAGCTAGAGAAAAAGAAAAAGTGCTAAAAATAGAAAGCAAGGCCAAAGAAGGAAAGAAAAGATAAATCCAAAAGGAGTGAAGAAGAATTTTTTCCCCCTTGTATATAGTTATTTCTTTTTATTTTTAGAAACTGTAATTAGAGTTTTTATTTTTGTAATCTTTTATTTTTTGGACACTTTTTAAATTATATTTTTGGACATTGGACATTATTTATTTTTTTAAACCCTACGGAAGGGTAGTTTTAAATAAACTGTTTGCAGAGAAGGACGACGATTACGATATCGCCTCGGCCCCTCGGGTTCGTACATGACATAGAGTTGTGGCCCGAGTCGACTTCAACGGTTCATCCCCCGTATGGAACGGGAGGTAAGAATTCTAAACACCCGCGAATCCCCTGTCAGGGGGTTTACTGGATGATTTTGTATGCATATATGTTGAGGAATCGAATACGGCTGTTTTAATTTCCTAGTAAAGGGCAAGGCCTGGCCATACAAGATAAGGGTTCGGATTTCATCACCGTTCTCTTCTTGCACGCCTTAGGAAAACGAAACCAAACGCGAACCTAAGCCTAAAATTTTGACTAGAACGAGACCGATAGGGTAACGAGCTTAATAGGAAAGTCATTCGAAAAATATTGGTTACTCTTTTAAGCATACTTCGAAGTTCATGATGGTTTCTGTGAGTTGAATGCGTCACTGCGCCGCCTTGTAATGCGGTGAGGCCTTGGGTATCAAAGCTCCACGCAGCTTCCCTCGCCTCTATTCAACATACTTTGACTCGGATTGATTCCAGAGAGGTTTGCTTAAATTGTAATGAATTCCCTTTCGAAGGATTAGAAGTTGGTCTAGAAACAATCTAAGTGGAGCCATCATGCTTTTTGTTTGCTAGATAAAATAGGCTTGTTGTGGTCGAGTCATCCTTCTTTGTGTTTGTTTCGAATTCCCTTGCAGTTAGGATGTCGAACTGGTATTATAATAGCCAATACAATGAGTATCCGACTGAGCATCTTGGGAATTATCCTTTTTATGACCATAGTGTGAATAGTGATTGGGAACGCGAAACTTTTGAAGGTTATGGTCCATACCATTGTGATCCCAATTACTATCCACATACCCACAGGTCATACGAGCAAAATAATCCTTCTATTTCTCTAGAAGAGTCTCTCAAGAGTTTCAATGAGTCAACACGGAAGTTATTTATGAAACAGACTTATAATATTATTCTCCCAGAAGAGTCCGTAGAGCGGTCAACTAATATATCTCTAGAAGAGACCCTCAAGCAATTTACTGAGAGTACAAATAGGATTTTGGAAAAACTTGCTCAGGATAGTCTTAATTTCTAGTGTAGTTTTCCCAATACCACCCTCGAAAATAAGGATAGTTTTTATTCACATAATCAAGATGACGAGGTTAGAATTGGTAACACTACTTGTTTTGATAAGGTTCAATCATTTTCATGTTATTATAGTGATGATTATGATGAGGATAGTATTAATGAAGAACATGAAATATGTTGGCATAGTGATCAGGAATTTGTTACTCCGATTGAGCTTTATAATGATAGTGTTTTTTCTAGTACAAATCCAAATAATTTTAATAATTATTCACCTATTCAAAAGGATGAGGATTTGACTAGAGATACCACCGTTTTAGACGATGTAGTATTTCCTTTTGATTACGATGCTAATAATGGTTTATAGGAACGAGTTTCTTTTGAGAATATTGTTTTAGAGTCTAGCGACTTAGAAACACTAATCTTAGAAGACCATAAACTCGTAGAGATGAGTGAGGATGAACCAGACTTAGAAGAATCAATTGACCATTTTCGGGAATCTGATGACCTAGAAATTAGGGAAGCTGTGACTAGTCTTTCTAGAGACACAAAAAACTCTAAGTTTGGGGGTGATTATCATTCTTCGTGTGCTTTAATTCTTATGAAGTTCCCTCCTGTAGGACTTGACATTTGTGCCTCAACCATCTTATAAGATTATCTTCATGCACATTTTCCCGAACCTAATGATGTCCATAGAGAAGCTCAGTTATTAGAAACCCATCCTCTGGTTGATGTGATTAACCCAGGCTATGATACCAAGATTGACTTTGTTTTCCCACCAAAAACTTTTCAACCAATTGTGGGAACATATGATTTTCAGATGTGTCGTTTATTAAGTTTTGAGACTAAACCTAATTACTTTAGGATATTAGGATCGACACATTTTCTTAAGGAATACCACCTCTTTCATTGTGGTCAGCTGTGTGAGTCAAATCTGATTGACTTAGAGGATCCCCAGTTATTCAGGCTTTTGTTATGCGCTTCTAAGTTCTTACTTGAGTACTTCCAGACTCTTCAGCCTGATCTTCAGAATGCCTTTGAGGAAATCCATTCCAGGAAAACTTCTTATTTAGACCCTTTTATAGAGCCTGAACCTGAACCACAACTAGATGTAGTTGTCTTAAGCAAGGGTATGTTCGGTATCTTCTGGGTCTGTTGCACTTTCCTCTTCTTGTGGGTAACACTCTTTGATCCATGTGACCCACATTTTTTCCGGCTACTTCTATATGATTCTATGAGGTGACTAATTCTTTCATTGTCTGGCTGAAGACTTTAATCTTAGCACTTCTTGGGAGGTAACCCAATATGCTTGCGACATGGTAATATTCTTCCTTATTTCTTTTCCCTCAAGTGGTAATAGTTTCTCCTTGTTCATGTTTTTAATTTTATCTTTAGAACATTGAGGACAATGTTGGATTTAAGTTTGGGGGTAAGGGAGAAACTTTTAGCGTCACATAGTATCCGGTTAGCTAAGTTTACATATTGTTTCTCACCGAAAAGATGGACATTAGGATTGCTAGGGATAACATTCTACTGAGACATTAGAGAAAAATACATTGAGATATTTGAAATTCAGGAGAGAACTTGTTCCTTTTAGAGGGTAACCGTGATGGACCTAACCATCCATGATGGAAAGGCAAGTAGGTCAGAAGGAAATGCCAGAAAGACAAAGCAACCTCACAATGTAGTATTAGTTACTGGATTACGACTCTCTCTCAGTAGAAACTTATCATCATCAACAAGCGGGGCGACATCAAAATCTATGAAGAAAGTTGAAGACGTTTAAGGTTTAGAAGCAACAATAGAAAAGAATAATTCAAAAATCAAAGCTGAAGACTTAGTTACAAAAAGTTATAAGAGCAAATGATATAAGTTGTTGAAGTTCATGATACCAAGACATCACAAGTTTCGAAGATCCAAGTTCTAAAGTCCTTCTCTCATGGACATTTAAATTTTTGTCTTGTTATTTTTGTGTTGAAAAAAAAAAAGTGAAAAAAAAAATGAAAGAAAAAAATTGAAAAATGAAAAAATCATCTTACGTTTTGTTCATGTAGATGGGGAAAAACGATTTGATGGTTTTCAAGGAATTGAGGAGACGACCGTACGGAGGAGACTCCTCGAACCGAGCGAAATGTTAAACCTCACACAGATGCACCGCTGCAAAGGGGGTGCTTTAGATTCGAGAGATCAATCTTTAGTACTCCGGCCTAAATCAAGACAATGACCGTTCCAGAGTAAATTCGGTCACAAGAGAGGATGGGTTGATCTGTAGGAGGGAAGCTGGGAAATGTGTGGAATCAATGGTAATCAAATATTGCGGGTGTGTGAATTCCGAATACGATAAGCTCTGAGTGATTGAAATTTCTCAATTGAGAGTAGTTGCTCAATTGATGAGTTGATGATCTCGTGTTGTCGATGAGACGTGATATTGATGATACTGATGATGCCGATAATTCAATCATGATTCAGAGACTTATTTATATTGCTGGAATTTTCGATACCATGATTCCATGAAGTGTGACAGTTGATGGAATCAAGGAGTGGGGAAGTGGAGATCGTGTTTGAAACCGATTTCTCAACGTGTGGAGACTTGGTCGATTTTCCACCCACTACCTCGTGAATTCCTCCAACTGATTGCACGACTTGCTCATATTCCATCGTGTGTTTGAACACACGTGCCGTAGACCGCCAGGCCAAAACCCTAAGTGATATCCCCCCAAGTGACACGATTGACGTCTCGTGGTTTGTTAGTCAATTAATGACTTCGTGGTTTGATGGGACGATGAGTTCATGTAGTTGTTGAGTTGAACATGATGTTCTGAAGCTCATGAGTTCAACATGTCATGAGACAGAGGTATAGTTCTTACGATGAAGTGAGCAAGTATTGCTCATTCGATGGATCGTTGAATATTGATTGTTGAACCAATATTCCTTGGTTTGAGCAAATATTTATCATCTGAGCAAGTGTCGCTCATGTGATGAATTGTTGAATATTTGATCGTCTGAGCATGTGTTGCTCATCTGATGGATTATTGGCAGCGTACCAAAAATATTAATTAGAATACTGGTCATTGAACCGAGCATAATTAATAAAATTAATGACCATGAGGTCATCGTAAAATTATTAAGGTTGTAATCTGGAATGATGATCCTTGCATGTATTTATCATCTGAGATAGTAAGTAATGTCTGAACTTCTGGATTGCATGTACCAATGCCAGGCATGCCCTTTCGGCCTTTGGATATCGGAGTTGAGTATCTCTCATTGTGCGGCTGAAGTAGTAAATCGGTCGTTCGACGCCTTCGTCGTCTTCCTGAGCGAGGAGTGCGTCGATGGCGACGTCACTGGTGGCTGTGTAAAGAATCATGGGTCATCCCTGCAATGGAGACCTCATGACGGTCGGTGACAATAATATCTATTGTATTTTATGGAAAGCTTCTTGTTGAACGGTTGTCCAGGTGAAGCTTGCTCCTTTCTTCAGCAGAGGTGTGAACGAAGTGATGATTTGATCTAATCCAGGAATGAAACCTCGAATATAATTTACCTTGACCATAAAGCTCTGTAGTTCCTTCACGGTACGTGGAGGAGGCATGGTGGTAATAGCTTTTGCCTTGTCTGGGTCGACTTTGATCCCTTCATCCTTGACCAGGAATCCTAAGAATTTTCCGGAAGAAACTCCGAATGCGCACTTCAAAGGATTCATTTTTAATTTTTATTCCCTGCATATTTCAAACACCTACCTTAGAACTTCGAGATGAGATGCCGGGTCTTCGATTTTACCACCACATCATCAACATAGTCTTCCACTTGCTTGTGCATCATGTCGTGGAATATGGCAGTCATGGCTCGTTGATAGGTGGCACCAACATTTTTTAATCCAAAGGGCATCACATTGTAGTGAAAATTCCTAATGGGAGTACGGAACGCAGTCTTGTTGGCGTCATGTTCATACATCTTGATCTGGTTGTACCCACTATAGCCGTCCATGAATGAGAACATACCGTGACCACTGGTTGCATCGACAAGCATGTCAATGTTTGGTAGAGGAAAATCATTCTTTGGACAACATTTATTCAAGTTCCTGAAGTCGACACAACATCTGATCTGACCATTTTTCTTCTTAACAAGTACCACATTTTCTAGCCACGTTGGATGAAGAAAAGGCTTGATGAACCCTGCTGCCAACAGTTTCTGGATTTCGACCTTGATTTGCTCCTCGACTTCGTGTCTAAATTGTCTGGGCGGTTGTTTGACAGCTTTGGAACCATGGACGATGTGCAAGTGATGGGCGACGAGTTTGCCATCCAGACCCGGCATTTCTTCGTACATCCAGGCGAAGATATCTTGATATTCTTTCAATAATTTTACCAGCTCGGTCCGCTCCTCTGGTGATAGCGCTGAACTGATCAGGATTGGCTTTGGATCGTCTCCAGGACCAATGTTGATTGTTTCAAGATCGTCAGTGGTAGATTCAGTGTCTTCCTGTAGTTGTCATGGGGCATCTTGGACTTCTTCTTCAAGTGATAGCTCACTTTGACACGATTCTTCATGGTGGGGAGACTTTTCATCGTTCTCCCCGATTAATTGCTAATCTTTCCGTCGGCTATAAATGACTCTCCCTTCTACGTCTCGATCGGTCGTGAAGCTTGTCCCTGGAGTTGAGACTTGATCATTATGGCATTTAGTCGGTGCATTAGGTGACTTGTTCATTTTAACAGCTGAGGATGACGGATCGTTATCAGCCTTCTCGATAGTCTTCCAGCTTGGAAGTGGAGTACTGCGAATCCTGCTTGGAGGTTCCGGGACGCCTTTTTGAGATTCAAGGAAGTCAGTATCATAGACGGGAGCATAAGAAGATGATGAGGCCGGAATGCGAACGATCTTGTTGTCGAGCAGGGACTTCATGCATTAATGGTATGTTGAAGGAACCACCTTGTTATCATGGAGCCATGGGCGTCCCAGTATTATATGGTAGTCAGGTTCTTTCTCGATCACATGAAACTTTGCTTTCGATCGAATCGGCCCCACCCTCAAATCTATGTACGCATATCCATATGTATGGCTTTGACTTCCTTCAAATCCTGTCATTAGGATGGGATAGAGAACGATTTTACCTTATGGGAATCTGGCCATCCTGAAAGTCTTCATAATGACAATGTTGGTGGAAGTACTAGTGTCAACAAGAGCTCTTCTAAATTTGGCGCCTTTGAAGAAACCAGTGACATACAATGCTCGTTTGTGTCCTTCATCCATCATGCGATCTTCTTCTCCAAAAGAGATGTTGTCGATCGAATGCCCAGGCACTAGGGAGACTTCTTCAACTGATGGTGTTGGTGGCGTTATTTGCACGCTGGATGATATCTGGTTAAGTGCTGAAAATGTGTTTGTGCGCTGATCCCTGGAGAAGTGCAGGAGTTCACATAGATTTTCAATCAAATGTGTGACCTCTTGTTCCACCGGCTTCTCGTATGTGGTGAAGCTGTTGATTTGAGGGTCAGATGACGCTTCAGTCCCCGGTGTTGAGGCTTCTGGAGCGGAGATACCGCCTAACTCGGATGTTAATCTGATGAGAAAGTCGAGGATGTGGTTTATCGTCTCCTTCATCAGGTCCATGTTGATGGTATGGACTTCTAGGAATTGAGCCAACTCTGCCAGAGTCGGGATCCCTCTGCCTTCCATGCCTCCAGGTGTAACACGAGGAATGTTGCCGTTTGAAATATTCTGATATGAATTAGTTGAATTAGGCCTAAGACCAACCATCTTGTGAGATTTTTAGATTGCAACCAAGAGAATGATCTCCCACTGTGGTCGCCAATCTGTAGATATGGAAAAACGATTTGCTGGTTTTTAAGGAATTGGGGAGACGACCGTACGGAGGAGACTCCTCGAACCGAGCGAAATGTTAAACCTCACACAGATGCACCGCTGCAAAGGGGGTGCTTTAGATTCGAGAGATCAATCTGTAGTACTCCGGCCTAAATCAAGACAATGACCGTTCCAGAGTAAATTCGGTCACAAGAGAGGATGGGTTGATCTGTAGGAGGGAAGCTGGGAAATGTGTGGAATCAATGGTAATCAAAGATTGCGGGTGTGTGAATTCCGAATACGATAAGCTCTGAGTGATTGAAATTGCTCAATTGAGAGTAGTTGCTCAATTGATGAGTTGATGATCTCGTGTTGTCGATGAGACGTGAGATTGATGATACTGATGATGCCGATAATTCAATCATGATTCAGAGACTTATTTATATTGCTGGAATTTTCGATACCATGATTCCATGAAGTGTGACAGTTGATGGAATCAAGGAGTGGGGAAGTGGAGATCGTGTTTGAAACCGATTTCTCAACGTGTGGAGACTTGGTCGATTTTCCACCCACTACCTCGTGAATCCCTCCAACTGATTGCACGACTTGCTCATATTCCATCGTGTGTTTGAACACACGTGCCGTAGACCGCCAGACCAAAACCCTAAGTGATATCCCCCCAAGTGACACGATTGACGTCTCGTGGTTTGTTAGTCAATTAATGACTTCATGGTTTGATGGGACGATGAGTTCATGTAGTTGTTGAGTTGAACATGATGTTCTGAAGCTCATGAATTCAACATGTCATGAGACAGAGGTATAGTTCTTACGATGAAGTGAGCAAGTATTGCTCATTCGATCGATCGTTGAATATTGATTGTTGAACCAATATTCCTTGGTTTGAGCAAATATTTATCATCTGAGCAAGTGTCGCTCATGTGATGAATTGTTGAATATTTGATCGTCTGAGCATGTGTTGCTCATCTGATGGATTATTGGCAGCGTACCAAAAATATTAATTAGAATACTGGTCATTGAACCGAGCATAATTAATAAAATTAATGACCATGAGGTCATCGTGAAATTATTAAGGTTGTAATCTGGAATGATGATCCTTGGATTCAGAAACCCTAATTTGATCAATTGATGATCAATTCATGGTTCGTCAGGAGTTTAACCATGGGACGAAGGAGGGAGAAACTACATTGGACCGTGGATCAACCATGTAGTGTCCATATGCTCCCGTAAGCAAATACGAAGAACTCCTGAAGAGTTGACGATTTGTTGGTGAAAGAATGATCAAATGCTGGTTTAATCATTTATTCGAAAATGCTCGTCTGAGCCTTAGGTGAGAAAACATAATTAATTATGACAAGGATAGGGACCGACCATGGAGTCATGAAACCATCCCTGGGTTTTCACGTGACCACCTGACGATCACTTCATGAAAATCCAAAGTGTTTGGAAGAGTTTTGAACCTAATACGAGCAATTGTGCAAATTAGGTCAAAACTGTGAAAATTGATGGGACCGGCTTTCGTGAGACAAAGAGCCAATCTTGGTCTGTCAAGATAGCATGATCGTGTCCCCAAGGCGTCCGCGTCTCAGTCCTAAGAATTTTGATATTTTCTGGCGTGCAATTGAGCATCCATTCGAGAAAATATGCCAAAATTAGGGTTTCGACGAAACTGAGGAAAACACCATGAGATGATGAAAAATAATTATAAAATAAGGAATGAGGAGGCGTGGGACCGCCGTGGTCAAGGCATGGTCGGACGATCGTGACCACGGTCCCGTGATGCCTTTTCCTTAATTTTATAATATTTTGATGATTTTATGAAAAATTCATGAATTTTGAGAAATTTGATGAATTTAGGGAGTTTCCATGAATTGAAGGAGTTTTAATGAGTTCAGGGAAGCAAAAAAATATTAAAATAATAAAACAAGGGCGTGTGGGACCATGGAGGCATGGCCGCCCGGCTGTGGACCGGTCCCATGAGTTTCCATAATTTTTTAATATTTTTTAGGTATTTTTGATGATTTGAGGGAATTTTTCCTAATTTGAGAGAAATACCATGAAATCAAGGAATTTGATGAATTCAAGGAAAACGAATAATAAAATAATAAAACAAAGGGGCGTGTGGGACCGGATGGTAGGCCGGCCGGCCAGGCTCGGTCCCACAAGTTTTCATAATTTATTTATTTTATTATTATTTGATGATTTGTGCAAAATACCATGAAATCAAGGAGTTTTTTCATGAAATTAGAGAAATAATAATAAAATAATAAATAATAAGGAACCGTGGGGGTGGGCCGGTGGGGACCAAGGCATGGCCGGTTGCCAATGGTCACGCCCCACACTCCTTTCCTTAATTTTATATTATTTTTATGGATTTATGGAAGTACCATGAAACCGAGGAGTTTCCTCGAGACGAAGGAGATTTGATAAAATGAGAGAATTTTCATCAAATCATGGAAAATAATAAAAATGCATTAAAAATATAAAACTGGCGTGGGATTGACCACGACACGGTCGGTCAGTCGTGTGTCCGTGCTCCCAGCACCCTGGTCAATATTTTTAATTATTTATTATTTTCTTCTATTTTGCATAGGTTCATCGTTTCGTTGTATTTTGAAATACTCGTTCGTGCGGTGACTGTTAGTGTATCGTCGTTGAATACACCTTCACCATTTGAATCGGGGCTTACTTAGAGGTAGCTCAGACGCCCGGTTGTTGATTATTTATTACTAATTGGAATTCGTGGAGAATAATTCACAAAACTGAGCAATAAGATGTTTATTTTAATTCATAAGATCAGCTGAGGATTCGACTACGAATTCAGAATAATAAAGTGAGCATTACCATTCCATGGGATCGTAGATTCGACCATAGAATCAGAGTAATTAAGATTTATCTATTACCATTTATGAGACCAGTTGTGGATTCGATCATGAAATCGGAGTAATGAGATAATAGTTATTGCTATTCTATGAGATCAAGCGTGGATTCGATCATAGAATCAGAAAATTGTTTATTGCCATTCCATGGGACCAGTCGTGGATTCGACCATGGAATAGGAGCAATTGTTATTCCATTCCATGGGACCAGTCGTGGATTCGACCATGGAATAGGAGCAATAATAGATTATTCTGGGAATTCAGTAGTGAATGTCACGGCAGAATTAATCTTAATTAGGAATAATTAACTTTGTGGCTCTATACTAGCAGAGCAAGCTGTCTAGGAGCATTAATTATCCCGATATGAGCTTGTCGGTAAGTCATATCCTTTATATAGTCAGGGTAAACTTTTTGTTGTTCCTGAAGACGTTATCGCTCTATACTAGCAGAGCAAGCTGTCTAGGAGCCGTCCATCTCGTGATACTATATAGAAATAATCACTGAAAGTATTCAGTATTCATGAGATATGCGTTGTCCAGTCGTGAGACTACATATCTACATGTACTCTGAGAGAAAGTACTCTCCGTTGAGAATTCGATGAGAGACCCGTGTCTCGATACTCACGTCTGATTGCTGATCAGAGCTTCGTATAATTATGAGTTTACGATTTTAGCCTTTGTCGAAAATCCACCATCTACATTAAGTCCCCTGCTTACTGAGGAAAGTTGTTCCTCAGTCAGCATTAAATGGTGATTTTCCGGCCATAAATAATAATACCAGTAATTGAACTTAGTCGTAAGTTGAGACGTTACCGGATTTAGAGAGCATGAGCAAACCACGACTTGATGAAGGCTTCAATGTCATGATTGGAGCGTCGTTTGATGAGCATAAATTGGTGTTGAACCGCTGGTTTGGACGACGAGTCCGTGGTCGGTTAGGATTCGCGGTCGGGCCCAATAAGGAAATCCTTAGAAAATTAGGTTTTGGAAATAAAATTGATATAAAAGGGATTAATCCTTTTTTTTTCCACGACCAGCTCTCCATCACTCTGCACCTTCACGCCAGCAGGAGAGATTCCGCCGCCGACCACCGCCGCCGCGTCGCCGTCGTTGCCGCCGGCCAAATTCGGCCGACCAGGTACGTTTTTTTTTTTTTTTGCTGATGTTTATGATCCTCATGAGTTGTTCATGCTTATCATGATGAAGTTATATATACATGTGTGTATATTAGTGTGAGTTTTATGAAAAACCCTCGTTTTTGAAAACGTATGTTCGTTCGATCGTTAGTTTTGAAACTAACTATAATCCCTGATTTAGGAGAGATTTTTTTTTTATATGAACCTAGGTCCAGTGATAAAACTTAGTTATGAGCTTTCATTGTACCAAGGTTTATCATAAAAGAAGTGAATTTTCATGAAATCGGAATAATCCTTCGTTTTAAAGACAAATAACGATGACACGAAGGAAAATATGTATGATGAACTTGTGTCCAGTGATAAAATTTTGCTTATGAGCTTTCATGTAAATACAAAACTTTATCATATGTATGAGATGTGAGCTTTCACAATATTTTTGAAATAAACCTTCGTTTTAAAGACAAATAACGACGATACGAAGGAAAAAATTTTTTTTTATATTATGCCCGTGACATATATTGTAAAATATGATGATATTTTATTTGCATGAATTTGTTTTCATTAGATAAAATCCTTGAGAATTTATGTATGCAAGTTGCATTAATTGCTTTTTTTCGAAAAATCAAAACGTGGGTTTTGAGGAACCTTCGAAGATAGACAATATATTTATGATGAAATATTTTATTGTTGTAAACTTCATAGGTCAGTTGTGTGAATGTTCACATTATGAAAATTGTGTCCGTGATTTTATGAAAAATCAGTTTCGAAATTAATAAAGTTTCGTTCGTTTTTTGCAGTTTTCGAAGAGACGAACGATTTTGAGGTGTTAACTCTAGCATTACTATCACTATTGTTAGTGGAAGTATAAAAGGTAAGAGTTAAGAGTTACCATTTTTGCTGATGTTGGTTTGTTTACATAGTAGTAATCTTTGATCTTCCGGTTCCAGAAAATGTCGACCAACAATAACAACAATTACGATTACTGGTATTCCTCTTCTTCCTCTGGCTCTTCTGATGAGGATTCCGACGCTCCTGTAGCGAAATCAAAGGCTAGGGTTACCCAGGAAGGGGCGAAGCCTAATGTTCCTTGGGTGAGCGAAGAGTCTCTTTTGCTGAACTCGAAAAGAAAAGAGCTGAAGACAAAAAGGAGGATGCCCGTCAACGTGAAAAAGATCGCACCCGGCGTAAGAGACAGAGGGTTGAGGAGAAGCGTCAATTCTTGGATGGGGTGCCTTCTGATTCTGATGCTTCTGAAGGAGATCACATGGGAACCATCCGAGCGTTACATTAAGCCTGATCGATATGAAAGAGAGCATCGAGGACGATGAAGAAAATTGAAGCTGAAGCTGCAGCAGAAGATAATCGGATTCAGATGATGATGTTATCTTCCGTCCACCGGACTTCACCAATGATCCTGACAGTGACTCTGAAGAAGATGATTCCGAGAAGGACAGTGACGATGAAGCTGACAATTCGGATGAGTCCGACGAGTAGTTTTACTTCCATCTTCTTTAGACGTTAGAGCATTCCCTTTTTAGTCTTCATAGTGGATATCTTTCTTTTGACTGTTTAAACTTTACTTCAATTAGACTTTTCTTCTGAATGATGAACATTTTGTTAACGTCGATTTCTTCTAATCCATGACATGGACCAATGTCCATATATCCAAATTCATCATGACTTGTCGATTTTCATGAGAAGTAACATAACACAGGCTGAGAATTCATGACGTGTACAAGGCCGTGGCCTATCCTTTGACCCGTGATGTTCAGTCCCCAGTGTGTTATTTTCCTCCCGTCTTCGTATCGATCTTTGAAGCCTAGGGTTTCAGTGAAACTCGTAACTGAGTTGACTATATGACTATCGCCTGATATATATATCTTCAAGACTCCAAATCTATGATCCACGCAAATATTTCTTCCATTCCTGAGTCAGTTTCATCGTGCAGAGAAGTTTTGATCCTACCTCTTGCCGTCATGTCGAGCAATAGCATTTCTTCTCAAGATGATCTTCAGTCGAAGCGTGAAATACAACGTCTATCTCAGTAAGTTGTACACTTCTTCTTTTCTCCTTTCTTGTCTCTGTTCAATCGAGATTGTTGATCACAAGAGAATGATTTGTCGTAGGACTGTAAGAAATGCTACTCCTCATAATGCAAGGCCTAAGCGGACTGTTAGAGCTCCTGCCCGGTATGGATCGGCTCGTGCTGAAGCTGGATCGTCTGTAAGTAAACCTATGACTCTTGAGATTGTACTGAGTCCCGGGATTAACACTCCTTCGTTTCATCGTAGGCGGATGTCCGTGTCGTCGTCGATGCTAGACGAAGAAAGAGTGGAAAGTCCGTGACCGTGGTTGAGGTTGAGGAAAGCAGTAACCAGGCATGTGAAGATTCTTAGGATCCGTGGAGACTGGAGACGTGTCCATGCTCGTGAATACCCAACCGCTGGACTTTTATTCGAAGCCCCATTGATTAATACCTTCCCAGACAATGAAATGGTCGGCGGATTCGTGATTCCCAAATGTCATGCGTCTCTGTACACCAAGATCTGGAAGAAGTATGGTCACATTTACCACAGAAGTGTGGAAAGGTTTTCTTCCAACCCTTTTAACCACGGTAGCGGGGTTTGCCGATCATCGAGGAAATGAATCAGATGCACTTGCGAGACGTCAAAAACCATGAACTGCACCAATGGGATGAAATGATCTCGAATTGTGAGATATTGCGATTCAATGTAAGCTGGCTCCGTCGTCGTCTTGAGATAATCAAGGTTCATAAGGCGGCAGAGGCTGCTGATGCAATTTCCATGAATGCAGCTTTACTGGATGAGGAGATACTGGCTCTGGAGTCAGCAAGGGTTGAGAAAGCGGTCGAAGACTTGAAGGCAAAGACCAAGATTTTTCAGAAGAAGCTTGACGAGGCTTCTTACAGGGATTATCCGTTGCTGGATGGTTTGCTCTGAGTGAGCATTTGTGGTTGTTGTTTTTTGAGTAAATCTGAGTTTCTAGTTAGGTGAAACAGTTGATCATGGTATGAACGAATTTTGCTCATTTATGAAATGTTTAATGAACAAAGGAGCATTCATGCTCTTTGGAGGAATGAAATTACATTTTTGAAAATGCTTGAAATGATGAAGAGGTAGTTTGTTTCATGGATCAGGCATAATAAGCTTTGAGCCATTTGCCATTGATGATGTTTCCTTCCTTTCCTCCATTGATTGCTAAAATTTTGTAGTATCCGCTAGACACTGCTTTGATAACAACATATGGCCCTTCCCATTTAGGAGAGAACTTAGGAGCGACATGTCTTGTTGAATGTGCTTTGCCGTCTTTAATACCAAATCTCCTACTTGAAATGTTCGAGGTCTTACCATTTTGTTGTAGGCTCTGGAGATCCTCTGTTTGTAAGCTTCCACATATTTTTCCACCTTGGTTCTCCTTGATTCCAGCATATCTAGCTCAGCGATTCTTGATCTGGAGATTTCGGCCTCATCCCATTGTACACCACTGGATGCTGCAATCCTGGCTGAGGGAACTTTGATTTCTGCTGGAAGTATGGCGTCGGCTCCATAGACAAGGGAATATGGCGAAGTACCGATCGAGCTCCTTGGTGCAGTTCTGTAAGCCCATAGAGCCATGGGTAATTGCTCATGCCATGATCGAGGATTGTCATGAATCGTCCGACTGATAATCCTGACCAAAGTCTTGTTGGTACTTTCTGCTTGACCATTTCCTTGTGGATAGTAAGGCGTGGAGAAGATTTGTTTGATCCCATATTTATTGAGCAGCTTCTCAACATCTTGATTGGCAAAAGGAGTTCCGTTATCTGTGATGATATGCTTAGGAACTCCGAATCTGCATATTATGTGCTCTTTGATGAAGGCGGCAATCGTAACTCCAGTGGTGCTTCGAAGAGGAATAGCTTCGACCCACTTGGTGAAGTACTCTGTCGCAGTGATGATGTATTCATGTTGTTTTGAAGATGCTGGATTGATCTTCCCAATGATATCTAGTCCCCAGCTGTAGAAAGGCCACGACTATTCACAGAATTCAACGGGAGACAAGGAGTGTGGATGAGATTACCATGGGTTTGGCATTGGTGACACCTCTGAACGTGTGCGGCTGCATCATCTTCCATGGTTGGCCAATAATATTTCTCATGAATTTGAAGAAATAGTTTCCTCTTTCCTTGATGTTCTCCATCATGTACTTCCTTCAGGATTGTAGGGATTTCATGTTCGGCTAAGCACCTCAGTAAATTTCCACCAAAGCTTTTGCGGTATAAGATCCCATCGAGATAGACGAATCTCTTAGCTTTCTGAGTTTGACTGCTTGCTTCTTTTCCAGTGGTAGTTCGTTGTCCCGGAGGTATTTGATGTAAGGCTCCCTCCAGTCCCCAGTGTGGTGGACCGTCAAAACCTCCAAGTGATGAGGAGGTGTTTGGCAATCAGGACAAGATCCTTGTAAAGCTCTTGACTGAGTCTCCATGGATGGCCAGTAGTACCCCATTCTTTGAAGCTTTCTGTAAAGTGTTACCACTAACGTTTGCCCACAGATTCCTCATGTATGCGCTTGAGTGTTCTTCCGCTTCGTCGCTCCCAAGACATCGTGATAGAGATCCATCAGGGTTTCGATAGTATAGCCCTCCATGAAGCAAGAAGTAGTTCTTCAATTCCTTGAGGCTGACTTGGCCTTCTGAAATAGAGCTGCTCAATTCATGAATGATGGGTGCTCGCCAATCGTTCGCTGGAATGTCTTCGATCTGAGTGAGCCAAGTTGAAGATACGTACGCCTCTGTACAGTGATCGTTTTCTGTGCTCCTTCGAATTGCAGCTTGGAGGCGAGAGTTGCTAGGCAATCAGCATGCCTATTGTTAGTCCGTCCAGTATGGACGATCGTTGCGTCAGCAAAATAGGTCAACAGTCGCTGAGCTTCGGTTCTGAATGGAGCAAGTGTGATTTCTTTGAGAGAATACGTTCCATTCATCTGGTTGACCAATAATTTTGAATCTCCCCTTATCTCGAGGTGTGTTGCTCCTGCTTGCTTGGCCAAGGATAATCCTAATAGGAAGGCTTCATATTCCGCTGAGTTGTTGGTGCAGTGGAAATCCAACTTGAACGAATGTGAGAAAACTTCACCAGATGGAGACACCAGCACTATGCCCGCTCCTCCGGTGTCACTACTAGGGGTGGCAGATCCATCAAAGTATAGAAGCCATGTTTCTTCCTTGATGACCAAGATGTCTGGGAATTCGCCGGGACTTCTTCATGTAGTGTTGTTGTGTCTTCCCCTGGAAAAGCGCGAGCAAGTCTGCGACCGCTTGACCTTTGATGGCTTTAGGTGGCGTGCAAGCTATGTCAAATTCTGACATCTGGAGTAGCCACTTCGCTGGTCTCCCTATCAAGGCTGGCTTTGATAGCAAGAACTTTATGGGATCAGCTTTGGAGATGAGTACGACCCTGTTAGATAGTAAGTAATGTCTGAACTTCTGGATTGCATGTACCAATGCCAGGCATGCCCTTTCGGCCTTTGGATATCGGAGTTGAGCATCTCTCATTGTGCGGCTGAAGTAGTAAATCGGTCGTTCGACGCCTTCGTCGTCTTCCTGAGCGAGGAGTGCGCCGATGGCGACGTCACTGGAGGCTGTGTAAAGAATCAGAGGTCGTCCCTGCACTGGAGACCTCATGACGGCCGGTGACAATAATATCTGTTGTATTTTATGGAAAGCTTCTTGTTGAACAGCTGTCCAGGTGAAGCTTGCTCCTTTCAGCAGAGGTGTGAACGAAGCAATGAGTTGAGCTAATCCAGGAATGAAGCGTCGAATATAATTTACCTTGCCCATAAAGCTCTGTAGTTCCTTCACGGTACGTGGAGGAGGCATGGTGGTAATAGCTTTTGCCTTGTCTGGGTCGACTTTGATCCCTTCAGCCGTGACCAGGAATCCTAAGAATTTTCCGGAAGAAACTCCGAATGCGCACTTTAAAGGATTCATTTTTTTGTATTCTCTGCATTTCAAACACCTGCCTTAGAACTTCGAGATGAGATGCTCGAGTCTTCGATTTTACCACCACATCATCAACATAGTCTTCTACTTGCTTGTGCATCATGTCGTGGAATATGGCAGTCATGGCTCGTTGATAGGTGGCACCAGCATTCTTTAATCCAAAGGGCATCACAGTGTAGTGAAAATTCCCAATGGGAGTACGGAACGCAGTCTTGTTGGCGTCATGTTCATACATCTTGATCTGGTTTGTACCCACTATAGCCGTCCATGAATGAGAACATACCGTGACCACTGGTTGCATCGACAAGCATGTCAATGTTGGTAGAGGAAAATCATCTTGGACAACATTTATTCAAGTTCCTGAAGTCGACACAACATCTGATCTGACCATTTTTCTTCTTAACAAGTACCACATTTTCTAGCCACGTTGGATGAAGAAAGGCTTGATGAACCCTGCTGCCAACAGTTTCTGGATTTCGACCTTGATTTGCTCCTCGACTTCGTGTCTAAATTGTCTGGGCGGTTGTTTGACAGCTTTGGAACCATGGACGATGTGCAAGTGATGGGTGACGAGTTTGCCATCCAGACCCGGCATTTCTTCGTACATCCAGGCGAAGATCTTGATATTCTTTCAATAATTTTACCAGCTCGGTCCGCTCCTCTGGTGATAGCGCTGAACTGATCAGGATTGGCTTGGATCGTCTCCAGTCCAATGTTGATTGTTTCAAGATCGTCAGTGGTAGATTCAGTGTCTCCTGTAGTTGTCGTGGGCATCTTGGACTTCTTCTTCAAGTGATAGCTCACTTTGACACGATTCTTCATGGTGAGACTTTTCATCGTTCTCCCCGATTAATTGCTAATCTTTCCGTCGGCTATAAATGACTCTCCCTTCTACGTCTCGATCGGTCGTGAAGCTTGTCCCTGGAGTTGAGACTTGATCATTATGGCATTTAGTCGGTGCAGTAGGTGACTTGATCATTTTAACAGCTGAGGATGACGGATCGTTATCAGCCTTCTCGATAGTCTTCCAGCTTGGAAGTGGAGTACTGCGAATCCTGCTTGGAGGTTCCGGGACGCCTTTTTGAGATTCAAGGAACTCAGTATCATAGACGGGAGCATAAGAGATGATGAGGCCGGAATGCGAACGATCTTGTTGTCGAGCAGGGACTTCATGCATTAATGGTATGTTGAAGGAACCACCTTGTTATCATGGAGCCATGGGCGTCCCAGTATTATGTGGTAGTCAGGTTCTTGCTCGATCACATGAAACTTTTCTTTCGATCGAATCGGCCCCACCCTCAAATCTATGTACGCATATCCATATGTATGGCTTTGACTTCCTTCAAATCCTGTCATTAGGATGGGATAGAGAACGATTTTACCTTATGGGAATCTGGCCATCCTGAGAGTCTTCATAATGACAATGTTGGTGGAAGTACTAGTGTCAACAAGAGCTCTTCTAAATTTGGCGCCTTTGAAGAAACCAGTGACATACAATGCTCGGTTGTGTCCTTCATCCATCATGCGATCTTCTTCTCCAAAAGAGATGTTGTCGATCGAATGCCCAGGCACTAGGGAGACTTCTTCAACTGATGGTGTTGGTGGCGTTATTTGCACGCTGGATGATATCTGGTTAAGTGCTGAAAATGTGTTTGTGCGCTGATCCCTGGAGAAGTGCAGGAGTTCACATAGATTTTCAATCAAATGTGTGACCTCTTGTTCCACCGGCTTCTCGTATGTGGTGAAGTTGTTGATTTGAGGGTCAGATGACGCTTCAGTCCCCGGTGTTGAGGCTTCTGGAGCGGAGATACCGCCTAACTCGGATGTTAATTTGATGAGAAAGTCGAGGATGTGGTTTATCGTCTCCTTCATCAGGTCCATGTTGATGGTATGGACTTCTAGGAATTGAGCCAACTCTGCCAGAGTCGGGATCCCTCTGCCTTCCATGCCTCCAGGTGTAACACGAGGAATGTTGCCGTTTGAAATACTGATATGAATTAGTTGAATTAGGCCTAAGACCAACCATCTTGTGAGATTTTGATTGCAACCAAGAATGATCTCCCACTGTGGTCGCCAATCTGTAGATATGGAAAAAATTTTGCTGGTTTTTAAGGAATTGGGGAGACGACCGTACGGAGGAGACTCCTCGAACCGAGCGAAATGTTAAACCTCACACAGATGCACCGCTGCAAAGGGGGTGCTTTAGATTCGAGAGATCAATCTGTAGTACTCCGGCCTAAATCAAGACAATGACCGTTCCAGAGTAAATTCGGTCACAAGAGAGGATGGGTTGATCTGTAGGAGGGAAGCTGGGAAATGTGGGAATCAATGGTAATCAAAGATTGGGGTGTGTGAATTCCGAATACGATAAGCTCTGAGTGATTGAAATTGCTCAATTGAGAGTAGTTGCTCAATTGATGAGTTGATGATCTCGTGTTGTCGATGAGACGTGAGATTGATGATACTGATGCCGATATTCAATCATGATTCAGAGACTTATTTATATTGCTGGAATTTTGACACCATGATTCCATGAAGTGTGACAGTTGATGGAATCAAGGAGTGGGGAAGTGGAGATCGTGTTTGAAACCAGTTGCTCAACGTGTGGAGACTTGGTCGATTTTCCACCCACTACCTCGTGAATTCCTTCAACTGATTGCACGACTTGCTCACATTCCATCGTGTGTTTGAACACACGTGCCGTAGACCGCCAGACCAAAACCCTAAGTGATATCCCCCAAGTGACACGATTGACGTCTCGTGGTTTTTAGTCAATTGATGACTTCGTGGTTTGATGGGACGATGAGTCCATGTAGTTGTGAGTTGAACATGATGTTCTGAAACTCATGAATTAACATGTCATGAGACAGAGGTATAGTTCTTACGATGAAGTGAGCAAGTATTGCTCATTCGATGGATCGTTGAATATTGATTGTTGAACCAATATTCCTTGGTTTGAGCAAATATTTATCATCTGAGCAAGTGTCTCATGTGATGAATTGTTGAATATTTGATCGTCTGAGCATGTGTTGCTCATCTGATGGATTATTGGCAGCGTACCAAAAATATTAATTAGAATACTGGTCGTTGAACCGAGCATAATTAATAAAATTAATGACCATGAGGTCTCGTAAAATTATTAAGGTTGGAATCTGGAATGATGATCCTTGGATTCAGAAACCCTAATTTGATCAATTGATGATCAATTCATGGTTCGTCAGAGTTTAACCATGGGACGAAGGAGGGAGACTACATGGGACCGTGGATCAACCATGTAGTGTCCATATGCTCACGTGAGCAAATACGAAGAACTCCTGAAGAGTTGACGATTTGTTGGTGAAAGAATGATTAAATGGTTTAATCATTTATTCGAAAATGCTCGTCTGAGCCTTAGGTGAGAAAACCTAATTAATTATGACGAGGCGAGGGACCGACCATGGAGTCATGAAACCCCCTGGGTTTCACGTGACCGCCTGACGATCACTTCATGAAAATCCAAAGTGTTTGGAAGAGTTTTGGACCTAATACGAGCAATTGTGCAAATTAGGTCAAAACTGTGAAAATTGATGGGACCGGCTTCGTGAGCCAAAGAGCCAATCTTGGTCTCAAGATAGCATGCTCGTGTCCCCAAGGCGTCCGCGTCTCAGTCCTGAGAATTTTGATATTTTCTGGCGTGCAATTGAGCATCCATTCGAGAAAATATGCCAAAATTAGGGTTTCGACGAAACTGAGGAAAACACCATGAGATGATGAAAAATAATTATAAAATAAGGAATGAGGAGGCGTGGGACCGCCGTGGTCAAGGCATGGTCGGCTCGTGACCACGGTCCCGTGGTGCCTTTTCCTTAATTTTATAATATTTTGATGATTTTATGAAAAATTCATGAATTTTGAGAAATTTGATGAATTTAGGGAGTTTCCATGAATTGAAGGAGTTTTCATGAGTTCAGGAAGCAAAAAATATTAAAATAATAAAACAAGGGCGTGTGGGACCATGGAGGCATGGCCGCCGGCTTGGACCGGTCCCACGAGTTTTCATAATTTTTTAATATTTTTTAGGTATTTTTGATGATTTGAGGGAATTTTTCCTAATTTGAGAGAAATACCATGAAATCAAGGAATTTGATGAATTCAAGGAAAAAATAATAAATAATAAAACAAAGGGCGTGTGGGACCGGCTAGGGCATGGCCGGCCGGCCAGGCCCGGTCCCACAAGTTTTCATAATTTATTTATTTTATTATTATTGATGATTTGTGCAAAATACCATGAAATCAAGGAGTTTTTTCATGAAATTAGAGAAAATAATAATAAAAAAATAATAAGGAACCGTGGGGTGTGGGCCGGTTGGGACCAAGGCATGGCCGGTTGGCCAATGGTCACGCCCCACACTCCTTTCCTTAATTTTATATTATTTTTATGGATTTATGGAAGTACCATGAAACCGAGGAGTTTCCTCGAGACGAAAGATTTGATAAAATGAGAGAATTTTCATCAAATCATGGAAAATAATAAAATGCATTAAAAATATAAAACTGGCGTGGGATTGACCACGACACGGTCGGTCTCGTGTGTCCGTGCTCCCAGCACCCTGGTCAATATTTTTAATTATTTATTATTTTCTTCTATTTTGCATAGGTTCATCGTTTCGTTGTATTTTGAAATACTCGTTCGTCGGTGACTGTTAGTGTATCGTCGTTGAATACACCTTCACCATTTGAATCGGGGCTTACTTACTTAGAGGTAGCTCAGACGCCCGGTTGTTGATTATTTATTACTAATTGTGGAATTCGTGGAGAATAATTCACAAAACTGAGCAATAAGATGTTTATTATTAATTCATAGATCAGCTGAGGATTCGACTACGAATTCAGAATAATAAAGTGAGCATTACCATTCCATGGGATCGTAGATTCGACCATAGAATCAGAGTAATTAAGATTTATCTATTACCATTTATGAGACCAGTTGTGGATTCGATCATGAAATCGGAGTAATGAGATAATATAGTTATTGCTATTCTATGAGATCAAGCTTGGATTCGATCATAGAATCAGAAAATTGTTTATTGCCATTCCATGGGACCAGTCGTGGATTCGACCATGGAATAGGAGCAATTGTTATTGCCATTCCATGGGACCAGTCGTGGATTCGACCGTGGATTCGACCATGGAATAAGAGATTCGAATTCAGTAGTGAATTCACGGAATTAATCTTAATTAGGAATAATAACTTTGTGGCTCTATACTAGCAGAGCAAGCTGTCTAGGAGCATTAATTATCCCGATATGAGCTTGTCGGTAAGTCATATCCTTTATATAGTCAGGGTAAACTTGTTGTTTGTTCCTGAAGACGTTATCGCTCTATACTAGCAGAGCAAGCTGTCTAGGAGCCGTCCATCTCGTGATACTATATAGAAATAATCACTGAAAGTATTCAGTATTCATGAGATATGTTGTCCAGTCGTGAGACTACATATCTACATGTACTCTGAGAGAAAGTACTCTCCGTTGAGAATTCGATGAGAGACCCGTGTCTCGATACTCACGTCTGATTGCTGAATCAGAGCTTCGTATAATTATGAGTTTACGAATTTAGCCTTTGTCGAAAATCCACCATCTACATTAAGTCCCCTGCTTACTGAGGAAAGTTGTTCCTCAGTCAGCATTAAATGGTGATTTTCCGGCCATAAATAATAATACCAGTAATTGAACTTAGTCGTAAGTTGAGACGTTACCGGATTTAGAGAGCATGAGAAACCACGACTTGATGAAGGCTTCAATGTCATGATTGGAGCGTCGTTTGATGAGCATAAATTGGTGTTGAACCGCTGGTTTGGACGACGAGTCCGTGGTCGGTTAGGATTCGCGGGTCGGGCCCAATAAGGAAATCCTTAGAAAATTAGGTTTTGGAAATAAAATTGATATAAAAGGGATTAATCCTTTTTTTTTCCACGACCAGTCTCCATCATCTCTCACCTTCACGCCAGCAGGAGAAGATTCCGCCGCGCCGCCACCGCCGCCGCCGTCGCCGTCGTTGCCGCCGGCCAAATTCCGGCCGACCAGGTACGTTTTTTTTTTTTTTTTGCTGATGTTTATGATCCTCATGAGTTTTCATGCTTTGATCATGATGAAGTTATATACATGTGTGTATATTAGTGTGAGTTTTATGAAAAAACCCTCGTTTTTGAAAACGTATGTTCGTTCGATCGTTAGTTTTGAAACTAACTATAATCCCTGATTTAGGAGAGATTTTTTTTTTATATATGAACCTAGGTCCAGTGATAAAACTTAGTGTATGAGCTTTCATTGTACCAAGGTTTATCATAAAAGAAGTGAATTTTCATGAAATCGGAATAATCCTTCGTTTTAAAGACAAATAACGATGACACGAAGGAAAATATGTATGATGAACTTGTGTCCAGTGATAAAATTTTGCTTATGAGCTTTCATGTAAATACAAAACTTTATCATATGTATGAGATGTGAGCTTTCACAATATTTTTAAATAAACCTTCGTTTTAAAGACAAATAACGACGATACGAAGGAAAAAATTTTTTTTATATATATGCAGCCGTGACATATATTGTGTAAAATATGATGGTATATTTTATTTGCATGAATTTTTTTCATTAGATAAAATCTTGAGAATTTATGTAAGTGTTGCATTAATTGCTTTTTTTCGAAAAATCAAAACGTGGGTTTTGAGGAACCTTCGAAGATAGACAATATATTTATGATGAAATATTTATTGTTTAAACTTCATAGGTCAGTTGTGTGAATGTTCACATTATGAAAATTGTGTCCGTGATTTTATGAAAAATCAGTTTCGAAATTAATAAAGTTTCGTTCGTTTTTTGCGGTTTTTCGAAGAGACGAACGATTTTGAGGTGTTAACTCTAGCATTACTATCACTATTGTTAGTGGAAGTATAAAAGGTAAGAGTTAAGAGTTACCATTTTTTGCTGATGTTGGTTTGTTTACATAGTAGTAATCTTTGATCTTCCGGTTCCAGAAAATGTCGACCAACAATAACAGCAATTACGATTACTGGTATTCCTCTTCTTCCTCTGGCTCTTCTGATGAGGATTCCGACGCTCCTGTAGCGAAATCAAAGGCTAGGGTTACCCAGGAAGGGGCGAAGCCTAATGTTCCTTGGGTGAGCGAAGAGTCTCTTTTGCTGAACTCGAAAAGAAAAGAGCTGAAGACAAAAAGGAGGATGCCCGTCAACGTGAAAAGATCGCACCCGGCGTAAGAGACAGAGGGTTGAGGAGAAGCGTCAATTCTTGGATGGGGTGCCTTCTGATTCTGATGCTTGAAGGAGATCACATGGGAACCATCCGAGCGTTACATTAAGCCTGATCGATATGAAAGAGAGCATCGAGGACGATGAAGAAAATTGAAGCTGAAGCTGCAGCAGAAGATAATCGGATTCAGATGATGATGTTATCTTCCGTCCACCGGACTTCACCAATGATCCTGACAGTGACTCTGAAGAAGATGATTCCGAGAAGGACAGTGACGATGAAGCTGACAATTCGGATGAGTCCGACGAGTAGTTTTACTTCCATCTTCTTTAGACGTTAGAGCATTTTTTAGTCTTCATAGTGGATATCTTTCTTTTGAGACTTTACTTCAATTAGACTTTTCTTCTGAATGATGAACATTTTGTTAACGTCGATTTCTTCTAATCCATGACATGGACCAATGTCCATATATCCAAATTCATCATGACTTGTCGATTTTCATGAGAAGTAACATAACACGGCTGAGAATTCATGACGTGTACAAGGCCGCGTGGCCTATCCTTTGACCCGTGATGTTCAGTCCCCAGTGTGTTATTTTCCTCCGCGTCTTCGGTATCGATCTTTGAAGCCTAGGGTTTCAGTGAAACTCGTAACTGAGTTGACTATATGACTATCGCCTGATATATATATCTTCAAGACTCCAAATCTATGATCCACGCAAATATTTCTTCCATTCCTGAGTCAGTTTCATCGTGCAGAGAAGTTTTGATCCTACCTCTTGCCGTCATGTCGAGCAATAGCATTTCTTCTCAAGATGATCTTCAGTCGAAGCGTGAAATAGCAACGTCTATCTCAGTAAGTTGTACACTTCTTCTTCTCTTTCTTGTCTTGTTCAATCGAGATTGTTGATCACAAAGAATGATTTGTCGTAGGACTGTAAGAAGAATCTATCCTCATAATGCAAGGCCTAAGCGGACTGTTAGAGCTCCTGCCCGGTATGGATCGGCTCTGCTGAAGCTGGATCGTCTGTAAGTAAACCTATGACTCTTGAGATTGTACTGAATCCCGGGATTAACACTCCTTCGTTTCATCGTGGGCGGATGTCCGTGTCGTCGTCGATGCTAGACGAAGAAAGAGTGGAAAGTCCGTGACCGTGGTTGAGGTTGAGGAAAGCAGTAACCAGGCATGTGAAGATTCTTTAGGATCCGTGGAGACCGGAGACGGTGTCCATGCTCGTGAATACCCAACCGCTGGACTTTTATTCGAAGCCCCATTGATTAATACCTTCCCAGACAATGAAATGGTCGGCGGATTCGTGATTCCCAAATGTCATGCATCTCTGTACACCAAGATCTGGAAGAAGTATGGTCACATTTCCACCACAGAAGTGTGGAAAGGTTTTATTCCAACCCTTTTAACCACGGTAGCGGGGTTATTGCCGATCATCGAGGAAATGAATCAGATGCACTTGCGAGACGTCAAAAACCATGAACTGCACCAATGGGATGAAATGATCTCGAATTGTGAGATATTGCGATTCAATGTAAGCTGGCTCCGTCGTCGTCTTGAGATAATCAAGGTTCATAAGGCAGCAGAGGCTGCTGATGCAATTTATGAATGCAGCTTTACTGGATGAGGAGAGGATACTGGCTCTGGAGTCAGCAAGGGTTGAGAAAGCGGTCGAAGACTTGAAGGCAAATAACAAGATTTTTCAAAAGAAGCTTGACAAGGCTTCTTACAGGGATTATCCGTTGCTGGATGGTTTGTTCTGAGTGAGCATTTGTGGTTGTTGTTTTTTGAGTAAATATGAGTTTCTAGTTAGGTGAAACAGTTGATCATGGTATGAACAAATTTTGCTCATTTATGAAATGTTTAATGAACAAAGGAGCATTCTCATCCTCTTTGGAGGAATGAAATTACATTTTTTGAAAATTCTTGAAATGATGAAGAGGTAGTTTGTTTCAGGGATCAGGCATAATAAGCTTTGAGCCATTTGTCATTGATGATGTTTCCTTCCTTTCCTCTATTGATTGCTAAAATTTTGTAGTATCCGCTAGACACTGCTTTGATAACAACATATGGACCTTCCCATTTAGGAGAGAACTTAGGAGCGGACATGTCTTGTTGAATGTGCTTTGTTATCTTTAATACCAAATATCCTACTTGAAATGTTCGAGGTCTTACCATTTTGTTGTAAGCTCTGGAGATCCTCTGTTTGTAAGCTTCCACATATTTTTACACCTTAGTTCTCCTTGATTCCAGCATATCTAGATCAGCGATTCTTGATCTGGAGATTTCGGCCTCATCCCATTGTACACCACTGGATGCTGCAATCCTGGCTGAGGGAACTTTGATTTCTGCTGGAAGTATGACGTCGGCTCCATAGACAAGGGAATATGGCGAAGTACCGATCGAGCTCCTTGGTGCAGTTCTGTAAGACCATAGAGCCATGGGTAATTTCTCATGCCATGATCGAGGATTGTCATGAATCGTCCGACTGATAATCCTGACCAAAGTCTTGTTGGTACTTTCTGCTTGACCATTTCCTTGTGGATAGTAAGGCGTGGAGAAGATTTGTTTGATCCCATATTTATTGAGAAGCTTATCAACATCTTAATTGGCAAAAAGAGTTCCGTTATCTGTGATGATATGCTTAGGAACTCCGAATCTGCATATTATGTGCTCTTTGATGAAGGCGGCAATCGTAACTCCAGTGGTGCTTCGAAGAGGAATAGCTTCGACCCACTTGGTGAAGTACTCTGTCGCAGTGATGATGTATTCATGTTGTTTTGAAGATGCTGGATTGACCTTTCCAATGATATCTAGTCCCCAGCTGTAGAAAGGCCACGGACTATTCACAGAATTCAATGGGAGACAAGGAGTGTGGATGAGATTACCATGGGTTTGGCGTTGGTGACACCTCTGAACGTGTGCGGCTGCATCATCTTCCATGGTTGGCCAATAATATTTCTCATTAATTTGAAGAAATAGTTTCCTCTTTCCATGATGTTCTCCATCATGTACTTCCTTCAGGATTGTAGGCATTTCATGTTCGGCTAAGCACCTCAGTAAATTTCCACCAAAGCTTATACGGTATAAGATCCCATCGAGATAGACGAATCTCTTAGCTTTCTGAAGAATTTTGACTGCTTGCTTCTTTTCCAGTGGTAGTTCGTTGTCCCGAAGGTATTTAATGTAAGGCTCCCTCTAGTCCCCAGTGTGGTGGACCGTCAAAACTCTAAGTGATGAGGGGGTGTTTGGCAATCAGGACAAGATCCTTGTAAAGCTCTTGACTGAGTCTCCATTAATGGCCAGTAGTACCCCATTCTTTGAAGCTTTCTGTAAAGTGTTACCACTAGCGTTTTCCCACATAGTTCCTCATGTATGCGCTTGATATGTTCTTCCGCTTCGTCGCTCCCAAGACATCGTGATAGAGATCCATCAGGGTTTCGATAGTATAGCCCTCCATGAAGCAAGAAGTAGTTCTTCAATTCCTTGAGGCTGACTTGGCCTTCTGAAATAGAGATGCTCAATTCATGAATGATGGGTGCTCGCCAATCGTTCGCTGGAATGTATTCAATCTGAGTGAGCCAAGTTGAAGATACCGTACGCCTCTGTACAGTGATCGTTTTCTGTGCTCCTTCGAATTGCAGCTTGAAGGCTAGAGTTGCTAGGAAATCAGCATGCGTATTGTTAGTCCGTCCAGTATGGACGATCGTTGCGTCAGCAAAATAGGTCAACAGTCGCTGAGCTTCGGTTCTGAATGGAGCAAGTGTGATTTCTTTGAGAGAATACGTTCCATTCATCTGGTTGACCAATAATTTTGAATCTCCCCTTATCTCGAGGTATGTTGCTCCTGCTTGCTTGGCCAAGGATAATCCTAATAGGAAGGCTTCATATTCCGCTGAGTTGTTGGTGTTGTGGAAATCCAACTTGAACGAATGTGAGAAAACTTCACCAGATGGAGACACCAGCACTATGCCCGCTCCTCCGGTGTCACTACTAGGGGTGGCAGATCCATCAAAGTATAGAAGCCATGTTTCCTTGACGACCAAGATGTCTGGGAATTCGCCGGGCACTTCTTCATGTAGTGTTGTTGTGTCTTCCCCTGGAAAAGCGGCGAGAAAGTCTGCGACCGCTTGACCTTTGATGGCTTTAGGTGGCGTGCAAGCTATATCAAATTCTGACATCTGGAGTAGCCACTTCGCTGGTCTCCCTATCAAGGCTGGCTTTGATAGTAGAAACTTTATGGGATCAGCTTTGGAGATGAGTACGACCCTGTTAGATAGTAAGTAATGTCTGAACTTCTGGATTGCATGTAACAATGCAAGGCATGCCCTTTCGGCCTTTGGATATCGGAGTTGAGCATCTCTCAGTGTACGGCTGAAGTAGTAAATTGGTCGTTCGACGCCTTCGTCGTCTTCCTGAGCGAGGAGTGCGCCGATGGCGACGTCACTGGAGGCTGTGTAAAGAATCAGGGGTCGTCCCTGCACTGGAGACCTCATGACGGCCGGTGACAATAATATCTGTTGTATTTTATGGAAAGCTTCTTGTTGAACAGCTGTCCAGGTGAAGCTTGCTCCTTTCTTCAGCAGAGGTGTGAACGAAGCAATGAGTTGAGCTAATCCAGGAATGAAGCGTCGAATATAATTTACCTTGCCCATAAAGCTCTGTAGTTCCTTCACGGTACGTGGAGGAGGCATGGTGGTAATAGTTTTGCCTTGTCTGGGTCGACTTTGATCCCTTCAGCCGTGACCAGGAATCCTAAGAATTTTCCGGAAGAAACTCCGAATGCGCACTTTAAAGGATTCATTTTTAATTTGTATTCTCTGCATTTCAAACACCTGCCTTAGAACTTCGAGATGAGATGCTCGAGTCTTCGATTTTACCACCACATCATCAACATAGTCTTCTACTTGCTTGTGCATCATGTCGTGGAATATGGCAGTCATGGCTCGTTGATAGGTGGCACCAGCATTTTTAATCCAAAGGGCATCACAGTGTAGTGAAAATTCCCAATGGGAGTACGGAACGCAGTCTTGTTGGCGTCATGTTCATACATCTTGATCTGGTTGTACCCACTATAGCCGTCCATGAATGAGAACATACCGTGACCACTGGTTGCATCGACGAGCATGTCAATGTTGGGTAGAGGAAAATCATCCTTTGGACAACATTTATTCAAGTTCCTGAAGTCGACACAACATCTGATTTGACCATTTTTCTTCTTAACAGGTACCACATTTGCTAGCCACGTTGGATGAAGAATAGGCTTGATGAACCCTGCTGCCAACAGTTTCTGGATTTCGACCTTGATTTGCTCCTCGACTTCGTGTCTAAATTGTCTGGGCGGTTGTTTGACAGCTTTGGAACCAGGGACGATGTGCAGGTGATGGGTGACGAGTTTGTCATCCAGACCCGCATTTCTTCGTACGTCCAGGCGAAGACATCTTGATATTCTTTCAATAATTTTACCAGCTCGGTCCGCTCCTCTGGTGATAGCGCTGAACTGATCAGGATTGGCCTTGGATCGTCTTCAGTCCCAATGTTGATTGTTTCAAGATCGTCAGTGGTAGAGTCAGTGTCGTCCTGTAGTTGTCGTGGGGCATCTTGGACTTCTTCTTCAAGTGATAGCTCACTCTGACACGATTCTTCATGGTGGGGAGACTTTTCATCGTTCTCCCCGATTAATTGCTAATCTTTCCGTCGGCGATAAATGACTCTCCCTTCTACGTCTCGATCGGTCGTGAAGTTTGTCCCTGGAGTTGAGACTTGATCATTATGGCTTAGTCGGTTTAGTCGTGTAGTAGGTGACTTGATCATTTTAGCAGCTGAGGATGACGGATCGTTATCAGCCTTCTCGATAGTCTTCCAGCTTGGAAGTGGAGTACTGTGAATCCTGCTTGGAGGTTCCGGGACGCCTTTTTGAGATTCAAGGAACTCAGTATCATAGACGGGAGCATAAGGAGATGATGAAGCCGGAATGCGAACGATCTTGTTGTCGAGCAGGGCCTTCATGCATTGATGGTATGTTGAAGGAACCACCTTGTTATCATGGAGCCATGGGCGTCCCAGTATTATGTAGTCAGGTTCTTGCTCGATCACATGAAACTTTGCTTTCGATCGAATCGGCCCCACCCTCAAATCTATGTATGCATATCCATATGTATGGCTTTGACTTCCTTCAAATCCTGTCATTAGGATGGGATAGCGAACGATTTTACCTTGTGGGAATCTGGCCATCCTGAGAGTCTTCATAATGACAATGTTGGTGGAAGTACTAGTGTCAACAAGAGCTCTTCTAAATTTGGCGCCTTTGAAGAAACCAGTGACATACAATGCTCGGTTGTGTCCTTCACCCATCATGCGATCTTCTTCTCCAAAAGAGATGTTTTCGATCGAATGCCCAGGCACTAGGGAGACTTCTTCAACTGATGGTGTTGGTGGCGTTATTTGCACGCTGGATGATATCTGGTTAAGTGCTGAAAATGTGTTTGTGCGCTGATCCCTGGAGAAGTGCAGGAGTTCACATAGATTTTCAATCAAATGTGTGACCTCTTGTTCCACCGGATTCTCGTATGTGGTGAAGTTGTTGATTTGAGGGTCAGATGACGTTTCAGTCCCCGGTGTTGAGGCTTCTGGAGCGGAGATACCGCCTAACTCGGATGTTAATCTGATGATAGACTCGAGGATGTGGTTTATCGTCTCCTTCATCAGGTCCATGTTGCTGGTATGGACTTCTAGGAATTGAGCCAACTCTGCCAGAGTCGGGATCCCTCTGCCTTCCATGCCGCCAGGTGTAACACGAGGAATGTTGCCGTTTGAAATATTCTGATATGAATTAGTTGAATTAGGCCTAAGAACAACCATCTTGTGATATTGTTAGATTGCAACCAATAGAATGATCTCCCACTGTGGTCGCCAATATGTAGATATGGAAAAACGATTTGCTGGTTTTTAAGGAATTGGGGAGACGACCGTACGGAGGAGACTCCTCGAACCGAGCGAAATGTTAAACCTCACACAGATGCACCGCTGCAAAGGGGGTGCTTTAGATTCGAGAGATCAATCTGTAGTACTCCGGCCTAAATCAAGATAATGACCGTTCCAGAGTAAATTCGGTCACAAGAGAGGATGGGTTGATCTGTAGGAGGGAAGCTGGGAAATGTGTGGAATCAATGGTAATCAAAGATTGCGGGTGTGTGAATTCCGAATACGATAAGCTCTGAGTGATTGAAATTTCTCAATTGAGAGTAGTTGCTCAATTGATGAGTTGATGATCTCGTGTTGTCGATGAGACGTGAGATTGATGATACTGATGATGCCGATAATTCAATCATGATTCAGAGACTTATTTATATTGCTGGAATTTTACACACCATGATTCCATGAAGTGTGACAGTTGATGGAATCAAGGAGTGGGGAAGTGGAGATCGTGTTTGAAACCAATTGCTCAACGTGTGGAGACTTGGTCGATTTTCCACCCACTACCTCGTGAATTCCTCCAACTGATTGCACGACTTGCTCACATTCCATCGTGTGTTTGAACACACGTGCCGTAGACCGCCAAACCAAAAACCTAAGTGATATGCCCCCAAGTGACACGATTGACGTCTCGTGGTTTGTTAGTCAATTGATGACTTCGTGGTTTGATGGGACGATGAGTCCATGTAGTTGTTGAGTTGAACATGATGTTCTGAAGCTCATGAATTGAGCATGTCATGAGACAGAGGTATAGTTCTTACGATGAAGTGAGCAAGTATTGCTCATTCGATGGATCGTTGAATATTGATTGTTGAACCAATATTCCTTGGTTTGAGCAAATATTTATCATCTGAGCAAGTGTCGCTCATGTGATGAATTGTTGAATATATGATCGTCTGAGCATGTGTTGCTCATCTGAGCATGTGTTGGTCCCGTGGTGCCTTTTCTTTAATTTTATAATATTTTGATGATTTTATGAAAAATTCATGAATTTTGAGAAATTTGATGAATTTAGGGAGTTTCCATGAATTGAAGGAGTTTTCATGAGTTCAGGGAAGCAAAAAATATTAAAATAATAAAACAAGGGTGTGTGGGACCATGGAGGCATGGCCGGCCGTCTGTGGACCGGTCCCACGAGTTTTCCATAATTTTTTAATATTTTTTAGGTATTTTTGATGATTTGAGGGAATTTTTCCTAATTTGAGAGAAATACCATGAAATCAAGGAATTTGATGAATTCAAGGAAAACGAATAATAAAATAATAAAACAAAGGGGCGTGTGGGACCGGCTAGGGCATGGCCGGCTGGCCAAGGCCCGGTCCCACAAGTTTTCATAATTTATTTCATTTTATTATTATTATTTGATGATTTGTGCAAAATACCATGAAATCAAGGAGTTTTTTCATGAAATTAGAGACCAAGGCATAAAAATAATAAAATAATAAGGATCCGTGGGGTGTGGGGCCGGTTTGGACCAAGGCATGGCCGGTTGGCCAGTGGTCACGCTCCACACTCCTTTCCTTAATTTTATATTATTTTTTTTGGATTTATGGAAGTACCATTAAACCGAGGAGTTTCCTCGAGACGAAAGAGATTCGCTAAAATGAGAGAATTTTCATCAAATCAAGGAAAATAATAAAATGCATTAAAAAATATAAAACTGGCGTGGGATTGACCAGGACACGGTCGGTCAGTCGTGTGTCCATGCTCCCAGCACCCTGGTCAATATTTTTAATTATTTATTATTTTCTTCTCTATTTTGCATAGGTTCATCGTTTTGTTGTATTTTTGAAATACTCGTTCGTGCGGTGACTGTTAGTGTATCATCGTTGAATACACCTTCACCATTTGAATCGGGGCTTACTTAGAGGTAGCTCAGACACCCGGTTGTTGATTATTTATTACTAATTGTGGAATTCGGTGGAGAATAATTCACAAAACTGAGCAATAAGATGTTTATTGTTATTTCATAAGATCAGCTGAGGATTCGACTACGAATTAGGAATAATAAAGTGAGCATTACCATTCCATGGATCGTAGATTCGACCATAGAATCAGAGTAATTAAGATTTATCTATTACCATTTATGAGACCAGTTGTGGATTCGATCATGAAATCGGAGTAATGAGATAATATAGTTATTGCTATTCTGTGAGATCAAGTTGTGGATTCGATCATAGAATCAGAACAATTGTTTATTGCCATTCCATGGGAACAGTCGTGGATTCGACCAAGGAACAGGAGCAATTTTTATTGCCATTCCATGGGACCTGTCGTGGATTCAACCATGGAATAAGAGCAATAATAGATTATTCTGGGAATTCGGTAGTGAATGTCACGGCAGAATTAATCTTAATAAGGAATAATTAACTTTGTGTCTCTATACTAGCAGAGCAAGCTGTCTAGGAGCATTAATTATCCCGCTATGAGCTTGTCGGTAAGTCATATCCTTTATGTAGTCAGGGTAAACTTGTTGTTTGTTCCTGAAGACGTTATCGCTTTATACTAGCAGAGCAAGCTGTCTAGGAGCCGTCCATCTCGTGATACTATATAGAAATAATCACTGAAAGTATTCAGTATTCATGAGATATGTTGTTGTTCAGTCGTGAGACTACATATCTACATGTAATCTGAGAGAAAGTACTCTCCGTTGAGAATTCGATGAGAGACCCGTGTCTCGATACTCACGTCTGATTGCTGAATCAGAACTTCGTATAATTATGAGTTTACGAATTTAGCCTTTGTCGAAAATCCACCATCTACAGTTCAATAAGGCCATAGGGAAGTAGAAATCTATAAGGAAGTTTCAAGCATGAAATTAAGGAGAAAAGTTAAATGAGACCGAAGAAGACGTTATTTCTACTGAGTACTATGAGAGAGTCGAAGAGATATGCATATTGGTTGCTTTGTTAGTCCGCTTTCAATCTGGCACAAGATCTTTCTAGCACTGGTTTAACTCATCACACGTAAATAGTCCAGCTGTGTAACAGATGTCCCTCTCATCTTTATCTCTCTCATAATCTTATCTAGCTGTAAAGCGGATGCATCTTACAATGTTTATCTAGGTGTGTAGCGGATATCTCTTTATCTAGCAGTGTTGCGGATGTGTCTCCCCTTTTCTTTAGTCAGCTTTAGAGCTGGCACCTTTAGTTTCTCTGGCAATTCTAATACTTGGAGATAGGTTGAGAATATGTATGTCCTCATAGCTCTTTGGATACTTGTAACCAAATAGAAGTCAATGGTTTTGTGGGTATACCTCTGGTAAACCCTCCCGAGATTAACTCGGTTTTATTTTTTTGTTTTGCTCGAGGACTAGAAAATAATAAGTTTGGGGGTATTTGATAGACGCATTTATGTGTCTAATTTGTCCTCAATGTTTCGTATTGTTAGTACTCGTTTTCGTCCTTATTATGGTTTTTTGTGTGTTTGTAGGTATTTTTAGGCAATAAACATCTTTGGAAGATTCGGTTCGAAAAGTTGCTAAAGGCACCCGAAGGACACATGTTATCCGGACTCGTAGTTTTGGATATGAGGCAGCCTATTACTATGGGGCATCCAATTACTAAGGGGCACACCAGCTGCTATTTACACACCATAAGGCAAGTGCTAATGGGACGCCCGTACAGGATTAAGGGGAGGTCATCTTCTCCATTTGAATTATATTTTTGGCGGGAAAATGTAGCAGCATCTATCCAGATTAGGGTTTGTGATTTGGACGGGATTTAATGAGATTCAATCGCTGATTCTCATGGTTTAGACATGTTTTGGGTATACAATGCTAGTATGGGTGTTCGGTTGAGTTAAGTTGGGCTGGATAATCGTTGGGAAGCAAAACAGGAAGCAAGCTCGGGTTTCTCCTGCATTTATTCCGTGAGAATTTGTGGAGTTATTTGGCGAGATTCTTGCAGTGTTTGGATTGCTTTGACCCTGTTTTATCTAAACAGGGGAGGTACGTGTCTTGAATTTTAATATAAAGAAGATTTACACGAGATTAAGCAAAACAGAGGAAGATACGTATCTTGAGGATATCTCGGGCTTTTGGTTGATTGTTTTGGAAAGAAATCTTGCGGAAGAAGCATGTTAAGTATATTCTGAGTCGTTCTGCATTGAGTTGGTGTGTGCTAGACACCTACAGGCGTATGTAGAAGAGAAAAAAATAGAATTATTCCCGAGCGTTAGTGAGAAGATTTGGGAGATTATTTGCATTTACAACGAGATATATGGGTCTTGTGAGTATAAATAGAGTTGCCTGAATTCGGACAAGTGGGATGAAGAGTTTGGGAGATTTGCAGAGCATCAGAAAGTCGAGATAATCAAGTGGAAGGAAACCACCATTTTTTCTGTTGTGAAGAAAACGAATAACATCGACCCACTCATTGGATGCCTAAGGACAGTCGTTTATGTTACAGTGGTAACGACCCACAGCCGAGGGTCGTAGTTCAGGAGACAGTCTTAGAGCAACAGTAGTTCTCTGGTTTGTAACAAATATAATTGTTACAAACCCGATTTTGAATTATTTCTCCATTTTCTCCTTGTAAACACCTTTTTGAGCAATGAAAAATTCCTTTGAGTGTGTTTTCACCATGCGGAGCTAGACCCCACCACTGGGACAACAGAGGAAGCAACTTTTCATGATTGTGGTAAATGAATTAACTCTTTTATTGACTTTTTGCATAGATTTAATTGCTTTATAATTTCTATTAATTATTTGTTATTTTGTTAGATGTCGCATGCTTAGTTCTAAATACTTTAGATGCGTCATGCTTTTAACTTACAAATAATATTTTACGAAATCTATTTTTGGCAAAGAACTAGAGTCACAACATCTTTTGTTTGAGCTATATTGTCTAGAGTTAATGACTGAACCATAACAATATGAAAAGTAGTGGAATCCCGCGTCTCAGCGTCTCTTCATCTTGTGAAAAATTGTGTATATATATTTTTCCTTATTTTCTTTATTAAGTCTTAAAACAAATTCTCAACAAATCTGAGTGAACGAATATTTTTACTACAACATCATTGAAAAATACCATCAGGTACGCGAACTTAGGTAACTGAATGAGTTGTTTTTGAAATTCCAACATCAGCAGAAATTCACGGACGAGAACTTCGTATGGGTACGCATACTTATCCAGTCTCCTTCAACCATTTTGTATACACACAAGTATGCATACTTTAGGTTCCCGGTTTTAAACTCTTTATTTCAATCATTGAAATATTCTTCTATAATGACAATAGCCGTTTTCACACACTATTACCATCAAAGCAATTTTCAAGATATTGAAATAATCATTATCGAAACATTCCAAGCTTTACACCAAATGATTGCATCACACAAACCATGTATGATGTTACTCGGAAATTTTCTCATGATATAAGATGAACTTGGTCGAAGTGAAAGCTTATCAATACATATTTCGAGAAATATGTAAGCGATATATACTCGACTCGAAATCTCAAATGTGTATATAGAAAACTATATCGTAATACGACTCATATCTCAATATAGGAGATAGAGTAGAACTAGACTTTCCAAGTGATAGATGAGTTTAAGTCTCCACATACCTTTTGTCGATGAAGTTCCACAAGCTCTCCTTAGTAGTTCTTCGTCTTCAAGTGATAAACGTCGTGAAGTCTAAGCTCAACTACACAAACTATGTCCTAGTCCGAGACATCTATAAATAGGCTAAAAATAAAGACTTATAATTTTAATCACTAACATTGACAAACATGCTTGAGATAGCAACGCATGCGAGTTCGACTGAGCAGTGCTCTAACACAAAGCAGCATGATCCGTATAGATTACAATCTTAGTGTTAGAGCACTGCTCGGTCGAACTCGCATGCGTTGATATCTCAAGCATGTTTGTCAATGTTAGTGATCAAAACTATAAGTCTTCATTTCTAGTCTACTATTAGCTAAGTCTCGGACTAGGATAGAAAGTGTAGTTGAGCTCAAGACTCCATGACGATCATCATACAAAGACGAAGAACTACTCAAGGAACTGGTGGAACTTCATCGACTAAAAGGTATGTGGATACTTGAACTTATCTATCACTCAAAAGTCTATCTAATTTATCTCCTATCTTGAGACAAAAGTCGTTTTGCTATATAGACTTTGATTATACACATTTGCTATTTTGAGCCGAGTTTATCTCGCTTATCTATTTATCGAAATATGTGTTGGTAAAGCTTTCGCTTTGGCCAAGTTCATCTTTACTAGTGACGAAAGTCATGTTAAGTTTCAATCACTTGAAAATGGCTTTGGAGAAAAATGGTTTGTGAACAACAACTATATAACGTCCTCTAAGAATGTTTCAATGATTGAAATGAGAGTTTAGATTATATAACCATTGTTGGATATAAGCATTGTGTGATAACTCATACATGTGTAAGTCCTTATTCCTTGAAATAAAGTATGCATACTTTGTTGATCAGGAAAACCGGATCAGAGTCCGCGAACCCAGTCCGCGTACTTTCGGAGGTTCTCTTCCCGAGAAAATCTGCTGGAGTTTGTGAACTATTTACAAACTTATTCCGGGTACATAAGTATGCGTATCAGTCCACGTACTTAAGTTGGTTATTTTTTAAAATGATTATTCGTGAACTTAAACTTATATAAACTAAGGAATTCAAGTTTGCAAACCGTGGCTATAAAATTCATGAATCGATTCAAGTGAAACAAATCGTTTTTGTTTCAATTGTGTCTATTATAAAGATCTAAGCAATTGAACAACTATCTAACTAGTTCATTTGAGTCATTTGAACTAGTTGCGGTAAAGAAGAATATGGTTGATATGAAAGTGCTCATATGGCTAACCATTTGGTTAACTACTGTTGAACCAACTAGAAGTACATGTTTGGGTACGGTTACACAAACCTAGATAAACGTGCATTTCATTTGTGTCTAACAAGCTAAGTTTCGATATAACGGTTGAAATATATTAGCTTGAATCTAATCAGGTTTTCATCTTATGGAGAATATTGAATGCTTTGTTACTAAGCTAACATTGATTGCAAACCCTGATTTGAAAGACTATATAATGGAGAACTCTAGCAACTGGGAAACTTAATCCCCACACCAAATGTGTGATACTAGTTGTATTAGCTAGAGTCGATTCTCATTTAACCTTAGGTTTCTACTAAAACCCTGTAGGTTAATGACTTGAAGACTTCATTGGGATTATGAAGCCAGACCGATACTACTTTCTCGTAGTTGTGTGATCTGATCTTGTTGTTTATATCGTACTAAGTATAATCGTAAGGATTGACTTGAGATTTATTTCTCCGATAGGCAAGATATAAAAGTAGTCACAAACATCTTCGTCTCATCGTTTGTGATTCCAAAATATAGTTTCGCCATCATACGATTTAGATTATTGTGAGGTGATTGATAATACTAGGTTGTTCTTCGGGAATATAAGTCCGGGTTATCAATTGGTTCCTATTCACCTTGATTTATCAAAATACGGAACAAAACTCGTAGGTATTTCTGTGGGAGACAAATTTATCTATTACTGTAAACTTTTCTGTGTGATACAAATTTTTTTATTAAAGTCTTCGACTTTGGGTCGTAGCAACTCTTAGTTGTGGGTAAGATCAGCTAAGGGAATCAAGTGCGTAGTATCCTGCTGGAATCAGAGACATAGGAGCGCAACTGTACCTTGGATCAGTGTGAGATTGATTGGGTTTCAACTACAGTCCAGACCGAAGTTAGTTTGTAGTAGGCTAGTGTCTGTAGCGGATTAATACAATATGTGTTCAATCTGGACTAGGTCCCGGGGTTTTTCTGTATTTGCGGTTTCCTCGTTAACAAAACTTCTGGTGTCTGTGTTATTTGTTTTCCGCATTATATTTTGTTATATAATTGAAATATCACAGGTTGTGCGTTTGAATCAATCAATTGGGAAATCCAACCTTTGGTTGTTGATTGAAATTGATTGATACTTGAACATTGGTCTTTGGTACCGTTCACGTGATTTCTCTCGTATCCAATTAGACTCGCAGATTTCTATTTTCTTGAGTAAGTATTGAATCGATAAAGAGAGATATAACTCTTTCATATACTTTTATTAAGATTGAGTTTGACTGTCTAGTTGTTTCTGTTAAAAGTATATTGGAGTTAGCCCATACAGATTGCTCATCGAAATATTGGGTGTGGTTGTTTGATCCCCGCTTTTTCAATTGGTATCAAATCATGCAAACACGTTTAAAGATCTTATAAGTCTGTGTTTGTAGCGATCTGACTCTATGGACAGGAATTCTATCTCCATAAACGTACCACCAATCTTCGATGGCTCAAACTACCTATGATGGAAAATTGCTATGCGTACTTTTCTTCAAGCTCGTGATTTTCAAACATGGGTACGTGTTGTTAATGTCTATGATCCTACGGTTAATACAGAAGGTGATGTATCTATACCTAAGGATATTGGTAGATATAGTCCAGAAGAAATCCTTGCTGCAAAGCAAAGTTTGGACGGGTTAAATGTTATCATACATTCCATTACCCCAGATCTTCAGCACCATGTGACTATGTGCACTAAGTCTAAATAAGCCTGGGATATCTTAGAACCCGTATTTGAAGGAAATACCAATGGAATATAGACTTCAAAATCTAAATTCTGATTCGGAAAACCTTCGTATGGCAGATGAAGAAACATTTGATGAGTTTAATCACAAAGTGTCTGAAATTGTTAATGCATCTTTTGCATTGGGTAAGACCATTCCTGAAAAGGACATTGTAATGAAAATTCTCAGATCGTTGCCATCTAAATACGATTCTAAGAAGCATGCCATTGTTGAAGGAAATAATCTCGCAACGCTATCCAAAAATACTCTGGTTGGGAAGCTAAAGATCTTTGATCATGAGCACACGTCCAAGTCCAGTAAGGATGTTGCTTTCAAAGCACTAAAAAATACTAAATTACTTAACAAAAGTAAAAGTGTTTATATCTCAGAAGATGACGTTTCTGAGGCTGACTCATCAGATTAAGATCTTGACAACTCAGTCTCGTTGATCACAAGATAATTTAGGGATCTTCTTTTGAAGAGAAGTAAACGGTTCTCCAGAGATAAATCCAAGTCATCAGATAAACCACATAATCGTGTTCCTCCTAAAAATAGGGATAATGATGAAACTGATGACGAGGATATGCCTCAGTGCTTTAAGTGTAAAGGCTTTGGTCATTTTGCAAACGAGTGTCCAAATCGAAAGAAATACACTGGGAACAAAGGTCTTGCATCAACTCTTGATGAAATGTCTGACAACTATGATTCTAATAAAGACGAAAAATCAAGTGTTGCACTTCTTTGTAAAAATATTGATTTTGATAATTGTAGCAATACATACATCAATCTTGATATTCTTTCAGAAGAAAACTCAACCAATCTGGAAGATAAAGCTGACCTTTCTATTGGAAACTTCTTGAATAATATTTCAGGTTCAACTACGTGTCTAGAATCTTGCACATCTCAGATGCCTGAGTTATATTCAAGGTTGACGTGCTCATATTGTTATCTCAAAGGTCATGAACTATCAAAGTGTTACAAGTACAAACACAAATTGAGACACGTCAACAAACTTCAACGAAGAGAAAATCGATTAGAAAACAAGCCCAAACTTGTTCAAAAGACCGCTGAGGTATGTAAGATTTTATCTTCGTCTAAGAAGTTAGTTTCCAAGGATAAAACAAGACCATTAGAGAAGAAGTATGGTCCAATCGTTTTGATATACAGAGGTATATAGATTTCTCTCAAGAGGAACATGGTGGACAGATTATTGTTTACTGCAACACAACTTGATTGTGTTGTTTTGTAGATCTTGTCTCATGTGACTGATCAAAAGAGACAAGGTTGTGAGCCTCTCAGGATTTAAGAAAAGTTTTTGTTTTTCTCTTTTATTAGTTTTGTTTTGATAAAAAATTGAAATTTCCTGTCTATCAATAAAGGAGGGTTATTCTCGATAATTCTACTCTCTCTAGGGTTCAGAATTGTGCGTGCACGAACCTATTAAAGGTTGTGTAACCCTACATTCCTCTTTTCCTTCCCTGAAACTTCTTTTATCTTAAGACTGCTTGTTGAGTTGAATTGTGATTTCCTCTCACAAACCCATACGCTTATGGATACTCCAAGTATTATGTCTTCTGATGGAAAAGATGTTAATATAATTGTCAAGCCATCAATCATGAAGGAAAAAGAAAAATCTCTGTTGTCTCCAACTTTGAAAAGAAAAAGAAGTAATGTGAGGAAGCCAAGAGTTGTTCCTTCAAATTCTTAGAAATTTTCTGATGTTCTTGAAGTATTGAAGGAGACACGAAAGGAGATTCAACAGATAAAGGTTGTTGTAGTCAAGACTCTTGAGATTCAGAAGGCCCTGGTTCGACATCAGTCAAGAAGGTTTATTGATATTAACTCCTATATTCATGAACCTTATGTCCCAATGACTGTTGATGACAAGGAGTTCGGGGACGATAAAGAATTCTTCAAAGGTCTTAATGTCTAGTAAATCTTCTTATGATAATTTTATTCTTTTGTTTTTAGGAAGAATAACTAGAGTTTGGAACAACCATTATTGTGACTACACATAGCTATGTCCAACGTTTTCATCTTTATTGTTTTTAGGTTTATTTGTTTAAATTCTAAAAAATTGTTTGGAAGATGATTTTTGTAGTATTAATCTTTATGGTTTTATATATTGCAAACTTGTTATGGGATATGTGTGTTTGTGTCCGTGAACTATGTCCCATACTTTGTCAAAAGTTAAGTCTTTCATATGTCGATATGCATGTATTGATAAATGAATGAATGAGCTTTTGACATTACAAAAGTTTTAAGCCTATTATGTCATTATGCAAATATTGATGGAAGATAGGATGAACTTTTGTTTACAGGGATAATGTCTATTGTATGTCATTGTGCAAATAGTGATGGGAAATAGAATGAATCCTTGTCTATTCCACAATATTTATCTTCCCTGATCCATAATTTATGTACATACTATGCGGCTCCGTGAGTTCTCTTATGTCGAGCATGACCAATTGAATTGATCACACTCTTGTGGTAATTTAGTTGCGTATTCAAATTGAATTAATCATGGGTTTACTTGTGGTTAATTTAATTGAGTATTTTTGGATTCAAATTCATATTCGTATGTGATTTGTTATGTCCAAAGAAATCCTTCTTTTCTTGTGAAAGTAAAGTTGCTCTTGTTGTTCTATCGGGAATGACATTTTATGGGGGAGAGTTCTTAATTGAACTTGTGCTTAATTTCCAAATCTTTGTGGGGAGTGCGGCTTTGGAATATTATAAGGGTTATCTTGTATCTTTATAAACTCCTTGATGAATGCATTTAGGTTCGGCTATATGATGGCATCTAAAAAGTTGATATGTGCTTGCTTTTGGTCATGAAATATCTCTATGGAAATTTCATTAGGATCTCACTAGTTTTCGTACCTTTGCCAATTTTATTGACAAAAAGGGGGGAAATTAATGTGTAGTTCATACTACAAATACATATGGTTTTCGGATCATTATGTAAGGGGGAGTGGTTTCCATGTGAGATAGAGTATTGACTAAGGGGGAGTGATACATATCACCATAGTATTGTTGTCAACGTTGTGATACAATTGAACTTTGATGATGTATAATAATACTATGACACTGTATAACAATGATTGAGAATTCTTTTTTTCTCATTGTTATGACTACGGATTTTCAACAATGGTGATACTAAACTTACAACCTTTGGGATCATTGGAGTACTTGGAAGTGACGAAAATTTCGAGTAATGTTGAAGAACCAAGAAGATCAGACATGTGGAAGAGAAGCTACAAAAGTTTGTTTATCTATTTTTGTATTCCATATGTATCGATAGTTTTGTCACTAAAATTGACAAAGGGGGAGATTGTTAGAGTACTGCTCGGTCGAACTAGCATGCGTTGCTATCTCAATCATGTTTGTCAATGTTAGTGATCAGAACTATAAGTCTTGATTTCTAGTCTAATATCAGCTAAGTCTCGGACTAGGATAGAAAGTGTAGTTGATCTCAAGACTCAATGGCGATCATCATACAAAGAAGAAGAACTACTCAAGGAACTGGTGGAATTTCATCGACTAAAAGGTATGTGGAAACTTGAACTTATCTATCACTCAAAAGTCTATCTAATCTATCTCCTATCTTGAGACAAAAGTCGTTTTGCTATATAGACTTTGATTATACACATTTGCTATTTTGAGCCGAGTTTATCTCGCTTATCTATTTCTCGAAATATGTGTTGGTGAAGTTTATCTCCTCACACATTTGCTATTTTGATCCCAGTCCGCGTACTGTCGGAGGTTCTCTTCCCGAGAAAATCTGTTGGAGTTTGTGAACTATTTACAAACTTATTCCAGGTACTTAAGTCCGCGTAATTAAGTTGGTTATTTTCTAAAAACGATTAATCGTGAACTTAAACTTATATAAACTAAGTAATGTAAGTTTGCAAACTGTGGCTATAAAGTTCATAAATCGATTCGAGTGAATCAAATCGTTTTTGTTTCAATTATGTCTATTATAAAGATCTAATCAAGAAAAACTCTCTAACTAGTTCATTTGAGTCATTTGAACTAGTTGTGGTAAAGAAGAATATGGTTGATATGGAAGTGCTCATATGGCTAATCATTTGGTTAACCACTGTTTAACCAACTATATGTACATGTTTGGGTACGGTTACACAAACCTAGATAAACGTGCATCTCATTTGTGTGTAACAAGTTAAGTTTCGATCTAACGGTTAAAAGATATTAGCTTGAATCTAATCAGATTTTCATGTAACGGTGAATATTGAATGCTTTGTTACTAAGCTAACATTGATTGCAAACCCTGATTTGAAAGACCATACAACGGAGAACTCTAGCAACTGGGAAACCTAATCCCCACACCTCATGTGTGATACTAGCTGTATTAGCTAGAGTCGATTCTCCTTTAACCTTAGGTTTCTATCGAGACCCTCTAGGTTAACGACTTGAAGACTTCATTGGGATTGTGAAGCCAGATCGATACTACTTTCTCGTAGTTGTGTGATCTAATCTTGTTGTTTCTATCGTACTAAGTACAATCGTAAGGATTGACTTGAGATTGATTTTTCCGATACGCAAGATATAAAAGTAGTCACAAACATCTTCGTCTCATCGTCTTTGATTCCACAATATCTAGTTTCTCCATCATACGATTTAGATTATTGTGAGGTGATTGATAATACTAGGCTGTTCTTAGGGAATATAAGTCCGGGTTATCAATTGGTTCATGTTCATCTTGCCGATACTACTTTCTCGTAGTTGGGTGATCTAATCTTGTTATTTCTATCGTACTAAGTACAATCGTAAGGATTGACTTGAGATTGATTTCTCCGATAGGCAAGATATAAAAGTAGTCACAAACATCTTCGTCTCATCGTTTGTGATTCCACAATATCTAGTTTCGCCGTCATACGATTTATATTATTGTGAGGTGATTGATAATACTAGGATGTTCTTCGGGAATATAAGTCCGGATTATCAATTGGTTCCTGTTCACCTTGATTTATCAAAAGACGGAACAAAACTCGTACCTATTTCTGTGGGAGACAGATTTCTCTATTACCATAGTCTTTTCTGTGTGATACAGATGTGTTTATTAAAAAGTCTTCGACTTTGGTTCGTAGCAACTCTTAGTTGTGGGTGAGATCAGCTAAGGGAATCAAGTACGTAGTTCCTGCTGGGATCAGAGACGTAGGAGCGCAATTGTACCTTGGATCATTGTGAGATTGATTGGGGTTCAAATACAGTCCATACCGAAGTTAGTTTGTAGTAGGCTAGTGTATATAGCGGCTTAATACAGTGTGTGCTCTCTCTTGACTAGGTCCAGGGGTTTTTCTACATTTGCGGTTTCCTCGTTAACAAAACTTCTGGTGTTTGTGTTATTTCTTTTCCGCATTATATTTTGTTATATAATTGAAATATCACAGGTTGTGTGTTTGAATCAATCAATTGGAAAATCCAACCTTTGGTTGTTGATTGAAATTGATTGATACTTGAACATTGGTCTTTGGTACCGTTCAAGTGATTTCTCTCGTATCCAATTAGACTCGCAGATTTCTATTTGCTTGAGTAAGTATTGAATCGAGAAAGAGAGATATAACTCTTTGATATACTTTTATTAATATTGAGTCTGACTGTCTAGTTGATTCTCTTAAAATTATATTGGAGTTAGTCCATGCAGATTGCTAACCGAAATATTGGGTGTGGTTGTTAGACCCCCGCTTTTTCACGTAGAATCTAATAGGTATGATCTAAACTTATCCAAGGCAAACACGATGGCTAACAGTTCCTTCTCGGTAGTTGTATAGTTCAGTAGGGCATCATTCAAAGTATTATTAGCATAGTAAATCACATGAAGTAATTTGTCTTCTCGCTGTCCTAACACAACACCTATAGCATAATCTGAAGCATCATACATAATCTCAAAGGGTAGGTTCCAGTTAGGTGCCTGGACTATGGGGGCGGTAGTGAGTAAAGTCTTAAGCTTCTCAAAAGCCTCTAAACAAGCATCATCAAAGACAAACTTAACATCTTTTGCAAGAAAATTGCAAAGAGGTCTAGAAATCAAGCTAAAATCCTTAATGAATCGACGACAAAAACTTGCATGCCCTAGAAATGACCTAATATCTTTTGCGGTACTTGTAAAGTCTTAATAAGGTCAACTTTGGATTTATCTACCTCTATACCCTTTGAACTTGTCTGCCTCAATAAGAACATCTCGAGGAATTTTAACGGACCTATCAGCTAACTGCAATGTCATCCGAGTAGGTTTCGTTTCACCAAGTCCTAGCTGTAAGTACACATGGTATGGCAGTAAGTTCACACTAGCTCCTAAGTCAAGTAAAACTTTGTCTACCCGGAAGTTACCTATTGTGTAAGCAATGGTAGGGGAACCTGGGTCTTTGTACTTTGGAGTTGTGGTGTTCTGAATGATTGAACTTATGTGACTAGCTAAATAGGCTTTCTTACGGACGCTAAGTTTTTGCTTTTGCATACACATATCCTTAAGGAACTTGGTATAAGAAGGAATTTGCCTAATTGCATCTAATAAAGGAAGGTTTATGGTAACTTGCTTAAAAACCTACAATATGTCATTAAAGTTCGATTCCTTCTTTATTAGTACTACTAGCTGGGGAAATGGGGCTCTAGGTATAAAATAGGGCCTCTTAGGAACCGAATTGGCATCATATTTTATGACCCTCCTCAGCTATGGATGGTCTTGAGGGGTGAACTACAGTATTCTCACTATCGGGCATGGTTACCTTATTGTCTACAACTCTGTCACTCCTAAGGGTTCTAATAGCATTCAAATGATGTGATGGTTTCGCATCTACTTCATAAAATCCTCTAGGGTTGGGTTGTGTTTGACTAGGAAACCTACTGTTATCTCTCTCACTTAAATTCTTAGCTATTTGACCTACTTGAAGTTTAACTTAGCATGGGTCTGAGCATTAGTTTGAAAGTTCTGCTTGGTTTCGTGTTGAAAACTAACCTGGATTTGTGCTAAACTTTCTTGAGTTTTTGTTAACATCTTAATAGATTCCTCTAATCTAGTCATTTTATTTTGTAGAGATGAAGCATTCTTAGTGTAACTAAAACCTGGGGGAGTATTAGAATTACTAAACTGACCTTGACTCTGGCCCTTAGACCACGAACGGTTCAGATGGTTTCTCCAACCAAGATTATAGGTTTCTGAATATGGGTCAAACTTTTGACGGTTATCGAATCAAGTGTTGTTATAAAGAGCATTGGCTTTCTCTTCAATATTCTGGCCTTGCCAAAAAGGTTCTAGTCTACCACTAGTGTGACCCAATTCTAAAGCTTCTAACCTTTTAGCTATCGTTGTAATTTTGGCATCTGATTCATAGCCTCCTTCTACCCTATTAACGTTTCCTCTGCCTAGAATTGTTTTCTGGGGTTCCCTACTATTTCCCATTGCTGGGTATTTTCAGTGATGTCATTCAAAAATGTCATCGTCGCATCAACAGTTTGGTTCTCAAACCCACCTGTACACAGAGGTTCTACCATGGTTGTTGTGGAATAATCTAAACCCTCATAAAGGATCTGAACTAGCCTAACCTTTTCTAAACCATGATGAGGACATTGTGTTAACAAATCATTGAACCTTTCCAAATACCTATACAAAGATTCTCCCTCCTATTGAGATAACATGCAGATTTCCGTCCTAATATACGATGTTTTGTACCTAGGGAAAAACTTACTGAAAAAGGAAGATGTAAGTTGTTCATATGTTTCAATTGACTCGGAAGTCAAACTATATAGCCACGATTTGGCTTTATCTCTCAGGGAAAAAGGGAATAACCTAAGTTTCAGTGCATCATCATCTAAGCCTCTAATTCTTAGGGTACTACAAATTTCTTCAAAGTCCCTAACATGAAAATAAGAGTTTTCATTTTCTTTCTTTAAAAAGATTGGGAGCATCTGTATGGTTCCAGGTTTAAGTTCATAATTTGCTTCTGTCTCAGCTAATTTGATACACGAGGGACGAGTAGTCCTAGTCGGATTCGACAAAGCTTTCAAAGTTGCTATTTCTGGCAATATCGGGGTATTAGGGATTCTCTCCTCAGTAAAAGACGGGCGTTCAAAACTGGACTCTCCGAAAACCGGACTTTCTAAATTAAGGTAATCGAGACTCTTAGAACTACTAGGTTTCTCTTTAACAAATCGGCCTAGAGCATCTCGTTTACTTCAGGCATACAAAAGAAATTTCCTAAATTGGAAGGGGATTCGAAGCAATTACAAAACATGCAGACTCAACCAAATTAAAGCTATTGCTTTCTAGCAAACAAAAAGCATGATGTCTCCACTTAGATTGTTTATAGACCAGTTTCTAATCTCCTGAAAGGAAACTAGGTATAATTTTAGCAAACCTCTCTAGAACTTTCTGAATTAAAGTAAGTTAAATAGAAGTAGGAGAAGCTCAGAGGAGTTTTGATACTCAAACCTCTTTGGGAAAGACGTTTCCTTGGGTTACAAGGCGGCGCGTTTAACTTACAGTAATCATCCTGAACTTCGAGTTAGGCTAACAAAATACCTAATACAGTCCTTTTGAACGACTTTCCTATAAGCCGTTACCTTATCGGTCTCTTTCTACTCGAAAGGCGGGCAAGAAGAGAACGGTGATGAAATATGAACCCTTATCTTGTATGGTATGGTCTTTTCCTTTACTAGAAAAATAAATATACGTATTCAGTTCTCAACATATATGCATACGAAGGAAGATAGTAACCCGCTGACAGGGGCTTCACGTGTGTTTAGAATCTTACCTCCCATTCCTGACGGGGGATGAGTCGGTTGTAGTTGACTCGGGCCACCAACTCCTATGTCAGTGTACGAACCCGAGGTGCTGAGACAGTATCGTAACTGTCGTCCTTCTCTGCAAACATTTTATTTTAATGGTACCCTTCCTTAGGGCTTAAAAAAAATAATGTCCCAAAGTCCAAATGTCCAAAAAGTTTAAAAAGAAAAGAAAATTTACAAAAATAATAAAATAATTGGTGATTTTCATAATAAAGCAACAAAGTTAATCGTACAATACTTTAGGTGGCAGCCTAGCAACAAGCTGGGCGCTAAAAATAATATATAAACCCTAATACACTTTTTTTCTATAAAAGGAAAAATAAACAAACCCTAAAAAAATAAAAATAAAAATGTCTTTCTTTTCGCTTTAATCTTTAGCTAAGTCTTTACGAAATCACCAAACTCCGTGGCTCAATTTTCTTTATGATCCAAAACCTGTAGACAAAATATAAATACCCAAAAACGTAAAATAGAACAAAATAATAAAAATCTAAAAACATAAAAAAAAAAGTTAAACCTAAAAAAAATAAAAAATCTAAAACCCTAAAAACATGTCCGCGTCAGCGGCGCCAAAAGTTGATGTGATTGTAGATAGTGATAAAAACATATTTGTTTCTCAGACTTGTGAATGATATCTTTAGACTTAAATTCTAAAACTAAAATAGAAAACTCACTAAAAATTATAACAAACTCAGACAAAGATGATATCAATATTAAAAGAACACTGAAGCCAAGATTCCACTATTTTCCAAGTTCAAAGTGATTAAATCAAATATTTATATTCATGCAATTTTTGCGTTTAATTTGATTCTAAACTATTGCAACATGTAGATTTTCAAAATAACAAGTGTAAATCCAAAGCATAGAACATCAAAAATCTAGGGCTAAGTATGTTCTATCAAAAGAAATCACGATTGCTTAACAAAAATCATTCAATCAATTTTCAACCAAGGCAGATAAATCATAAAAATAATTACAATAAATAAATAAATAAGAATAGACCACTTTTTGTTGGAAAAATAGCTTCCTCTGTTGCCTCAGCAATGGGGTGTAGCTCCTCATATTAATCACTTTCTCAAAATACATATTTATAGGCCAGAAGTTGATTAAAAGAGTGAAAAATTATAAAGCAGTGTGTTTGTAACTGATATAATTGTTACAAAAACCCACTATTACAGATCGCACTGTTACAGAGAAACCTAATAAAAATAGTTGTTGCAAAAATGTTGTAAATTCAAAAGAAAAGGTGATAGTTTTTGTTGTCTTCTTCCTCTCGACTGCAACTTCTTCTGCTGATTTTTTTTCTTCTCTGCAAGTTGTGAAATCGTCTCTGCAAGCCTTGGTTTTTCTCTGCAACTACCCCAATACGTATGTAGTCCTCTTTGAGACTCCAAGTGTTGATGGTGGATTTTCATGTAAGGCTAAAATTGTAAAAGCCAAAATTATGCGTTGATATCCTGCAAAGGATAAAGCCACAGATAAAATGATGAATACTTCTTCACTTCGCTAATTTACTTAGAATGGAGCATGTAGCAACAATCCCATGTACCCTATGAATTTATGGCACCATGACCAGCCTTGTATTTCCTGTGTTGTTCCCACTGAACTCTCATTAGTGGTGCGGCATGACGACTGAGTGTTACTCTCATCAGAGTAACACGAATCTCCAAGTGTCACTAATGAGGCATGCACCAAATACATGTACATGCTACAACTCTGTGTGTTATACTAGCCCGATTAAGCATATTTGAATCTGGACTGACCATATCAGTCTCAGAAACAATCACGACCACGCAAGTTGGTCGTATGATTTAACCATCCTAGACGATCCTCAACAGGAGCAGGCTACTACATTAATGACCACCAGCGGGCCCACTTATGCCCTGGTCGGTCGAATACCTACCATGCCTCCCAAACTACCACCGAACACCAGCCTGAAGTTGGATGTCCAGACTGGTATGGAGCAGCTTGGAGGAATCGTACAAACAAAGGCCTCCCATGGCAGTCTCAAGTTCATCAAGTCCGTCCAACTTCACCGGCGTGGTTGGACGACGTGGATCAACCCAAAGCCGGTTGAACAAGCGTCGTGGTGTATACCGGCGGACCTTCTTCCTACCTGCATGACCGACTCTTCCTTAACCTGACCAGAATGCAATATACGATTGTCCCAAATTGAGGGTCGCAGAAAATTCCACTAAAGGTCCCAAATTGATCACGACCATCCAATTTCACCGGCATGATTGGATGGCTTAGATCGGACCCATAGCCACCAGACAGGTACTGGCGCGTTCACCACCGGCCCAACGTGGGCCCCACATGGTCGGGCTCCCCAAAGGAGAAGCGTGGCTTGCCAATTTGTCCAGCCAAAGCAACGTGCACGTGAAACCCTAATTAGGGTTTGCGGCACATCACATGTGTCGCAAATCAGTCACAACCATCCATCTTCGCAGGTATAGGCGGAGGGTGTAGATGTATATTCAAAGGGCCCAGAGCATGTCAACACAGTCACCGTGGGCCCGCCTACATACATGACTAATCGGTCAATACCAACTATGGTTGGTCGTCTCGATTTGTGCGCCCAAACTAGGCATGGCCGCGGGTTTTCAATAGCAAATCGATCTCAGCCACTCAACTTTGCCGGACAAATTGAGTGGCTTAGATCACATCTTCACGGGACAGTGAGGTACGGACGTGTACACTGGCCTGCCGACTGCACGCCTGACTGATCGACCAAGACCGGCCATGGTTGGTCGTCTCGAAACGCGCGCCCAAAGTAGGTACGACGTGTGGTCTTCAATTCCTTTGCGGCATGGGATTTCTATCGCAAATCGATCTTAACCACTCCTTTTTGCCAGAAATATTGAGTGGCTTAGATCGCATCTCCATGGGACAGTGAGGTACAGACACCTACACCAGCATGCCGTCTACACGCATGCCCAATCATCCCTGCCAAAAACGTGTCCCATGCTTGGATTCTACCAAGCTAAAGGTTGGTGTTCGAGCACCTCCTAAACCCTAATCCGACGGTCGCAGATGTGGGTCGCAAGCTATCTCGTTCGTCCAAATTCACCAGCCTGTACGGACATCCTAAGACAGGAGTTAGGCGACCAGTGAGGTATCACCACGATCACCGTCCACCACTCTTCCACACAGAGTGATCGGCCAAGTCAGGGCTTACCTGTACAGCCTCCAAACGATCCCTCTAAGATGGCTAAACGTGATCCTATTTTCCGCGACTTACTCCGTTAAGCCTTAAAACAACAATGCTTCATACACGCTGAATATATTCGATGCATTACATGCATATAATGCACACGATATTTCACAAATATGGACTTTCTAAATAACTTAGTTATTTAATCTAGCATCACATGCTGCTTTCTGTAGGTCCCACGATCCACACTCGAGACATTAATCATGTCACAAACTGGGGGATACATACTGGGGTATTGGTCTGGAGGTTTACAGCGTGCAGCGCACACCGTAACATCACAAGAACGTGTTAGGAATACATGGACGGTTAGTAATGATGGAAAAGTGGGCAAGACTGATCGTGTGACACTAACACACGCAACTCCACTACTTCATCACTCCACTTCCTCCACTGCCCACGAGAGACGTGGGTAAGGCTCAATGACTTGTATAAATAGGTTCTCCTCCCTATTTCCAAAACAAGACAACAGATACCAAGTGTTGATACAATCGTATCCAAACACCAGAACTGATAGCTTACATTCTGCAAGCCAATTCAGCTTTCTGATACAAGTCATACACAGCCAACACCTTCACAATCTCAACACGTTCTTCGCTTCCCTCCCTAAAATCAACCCCATCTCCTTCACTTTGTGACCAAAGCAAGTCTGGAACGGCCATTTCTTGGTTTAGGACAGAATTGTACAGATTGATTTCTCGAATCACAAGCACTCCCGTGCAGTGCATTTGTTTAGGGTTTAGATTCATTTCTCATCCACACACCCCAAATTACCAAAACCGGCAGAAATAGATTTCACCCATAAACAATTAGCGACCACAGTGGGAGGTTAATCTCTCGGTTGTAAAGTCAATTTATTCAAAATCTGATTCAATTTCATCAATTTCGAAGGGGTAGATCTTAGATTCAATTCAATCATCAACCTGTTTCAAGATGGTAGAAATTAGGTCAGGATCAACAATAAATTCCGACGGAGCTAGTGCAGATAACACTATCAATATTGATGTACCTGTCAGTGGAGATACTGTAGTCAATACATCTGTGGAGTCGTCTCTTCTACCACCAACGCCAGCGGAGCAGGAGAGGTCCCAGTAAGCGTAACGCCTCCTATCACCAGAGCCAGAGCAGCCGCGAATCCCGACATCGCCTTAAGTGTAACGCCTCCGGTGATCACCAGAGCAACAACTTCCACTCCTTCATCAGGACAAGGAGCCGGAGGATCAAGAGGAGGACCATCTCCTATTACCATCGCAGACTTGATGGAGAGGCAGAAAGCTCTTGCTAAGACTCAAACGGATATGGATGCAACTCAGAAATAGGTACTCACTTTTTTTAAAACCTTAACTGAACGATTGACACATGACTCACGACAACCCCTGGAGCCAGCAAGGGATGCCTTCAATACACCCAGAGCAGGCGTTTCCACTCAGACCCACATGAATGAAGAAGCTAGTGTTGCTCCTGAACGCCCAAGGGAGATGGACCGACCATCCAACTTCATCATGCGTGAAGACCTGGAACGACTTCTCCAAAACCGAGGCAAAGGAAACATGATGGAGGCGCACCAACATCAGCCGTCATACCCTCAAGATGTGCAACGAATTCCTCTTCCAAGAGGATACACCTATCCTCAGTTCTCCCTCTACGATGGTACTGGTAACGCTCATGAACACATCTCTCGATTCTTAGAATCTTTGGGAGAGCATGAATACAATCGTGTTCTCCATCTGAAAGAATTCTCAAAATCACTTACGGGGAGGGCGTACACCTGGTACAACAACATCGCGCCTAACAGCATATCCAATTGGGATGAGATGGTCAGCGCTTTCTATAAAAATTACTTCTTCGTGTCCGAGCAAATCACCTTTTCAGATCTGGGGAGAGTCTCTCAGTGGAACAACGAACATCCGAACGACTTCGTCAAGAGGTTCAGAACTCAAGTACTAGATTTTCATGATCCGAACATCACTGAACGTCAGTTGGTAGAACTGTGCATCAACGGGATGATACCCATATACCGCGCTTTACTGGAGAATCTGGGCTTTCAGACGTTCTCCGAACTGCATGAAGCTGCCAAGCGTTCAGCCACAACTTCCCCAGCATTGCTAGAGAGAACCATGGTTGTTCGAAATGAAGATCCACGTGAGAGTCGAGGAAGAAGGCGTCTCACGAACAAACAATACAACACTGGTCCTTCTGTGAGCGTGGTAGGCGAAGGAGGAAAAAGGAAAGCTCCAGCAACGGAACGACAACCCAAGCGTGCGGCTCCGGCGCACACGACCTCGTCTCAAAAGGGAACAGGCAAGACTCCTGCACAAGACACCGAAGATGCAGGCTTCCCATTCCCCATGAGTGAAGTAATGGAACTCTTGGTGGCATGGATTCAAGACAATGCTATCAAGCTGCCTCCTATCAGACACCCGCCAACTGAGAAAGACATGGTGGACCCCAAGTACTGCCGCTACCATAGGTTTGTCCATCATCCGACCAAAGACTGCAACAGGCTGAAAGAAATCTTCAAAGAAAAGATAGAGGCAGGAGAACTCCAGCTTGGAAACGAAGGTGTTAATAGAGATCCTCTCCCTATCAGGAACTGCATGATTTCCGGGGATTCTGTTCGCAAGACTGTACAATCTATGATGGAACATTTGTGCGAGATTTTATATTTCTCCAAGGTGCAGCGTCAGGACATATTTGCAGCCCTCAACCGCGTTGTCTCAAGCAGGCGTTTGTATCTAGAAAGGGAAGCGGTCTCGAAACCTCAGTCTTTACTGGAAGATGCAAGCAAGGGAAACTGGGGACTCCTAACCGTCGCTCGTTTGAAAGATGTTGAGTTCGATAGCACATTGATTGATACGGTCTCCGAATTCAACATCATCACTGTCAAGACCTTGAAGGAAGCAAGGATTTCAAAGCAAGAAGCCACTCGCAGCCCAAATGTGATTGAGAATCCAGAGGGAGAACTTGGAGATGCATATGGATACATCGATCTTGAAGTCAAATTGGGTGATGCCTCGATGCAAGCAAGCTACATAGTCAAAGAGCATCCCAATTACGACATGGTCCTGGGACGCTCTTGGATACATGACAACAAGGCAACGCTGGGAGCTTGTCCTCTACCGGATACAATACCCAAAAGAATCTCCAACAAGTCGTCTGGATCTGAAGACTGTTTGTTACCGCACCTGCAGCTTTCCAACGGGACACAACTTCCTGGAGAGAGCCCATCAGCATACATTAAGAGGTTCCGAGATCAAGTAAGTCTCACCACGCAACCCTTTTTGCAACCAATAACTCCTCACTCTGACAAGTCCTGGGGACTGGTTCCAACCAACAAACCAACCCCCGCTAGGAGAAGTGAATGGGAGGCCGACCCCTTCAAACGTTTTATCAAGAGCTTAGAGGATGTCTCGATCAAAGACGATAAGGCCAAGGTCCAAGTATCTGCACGCCTAAACCCATTTGGAATTGGAGATCTGGTGACGAAGATGACTACATTCAAGGTTGGGAGCATGACAGTGAAAATGACCACTCCACCTGACTCGCCCACCGAAAGAGAGGATGAACCATACCTAGTAGCATATGTTATCCTAGGCGGCTACTGCAAGCTCATCAACGCTGACAAGCTGGAAGGCGTAGCAATTCACTCACGATGGCTCAAACCCTACCATACTTCAAACACTGTGCTACCACTTTCCAGCGTCCTCCACACTTTAAAAAAAAAACGCTGTGTTATTTCCTCCAGCGTGTTTCTTTTACAATTACCTTTTCATACCATATTTGTAATTCCTCCAGAAAATGATTGCAATACTTGCATTCATAATTAGGATTTCAATGTTCAATTTTCAAGTTAACTGAAATATTATTTCCATCTAAGAACTTCTTTACCCCCTAAAGGAAGACACAAAATCCTAAGTCAGCCTAAATCAACCAACTAGAGCAAGCCAGGAAGGAAACCCTAAGCAAACATTTCGTAAGAAGTCAAGAATATGTGAAGAAAAGAAGATGCTTTGAGCCATTTATCCCAGCAAGACCAGGGAGATCTCGCGTCAGGAGCACATACAGGTCCGTGGTATTCCATTATGGCATTATTTCTTTTATCATGAAAAATCACATACATATGAAGGCACACCATTGTGCCTGAAAAGGTTCAGATGTAGTCTTACGAAAGATTATAACATAAAAACCTTTATTCAAACAAGCAAACAAAATAAGAAGATCTTGAACTCAGCCGCCACTGAGTACAAGGAAGATGTTCACGAATTACGAGAATATATTTGAAAAGAGAAAAAGAAGCAAAGAGGTTTAGCCATCAAGAAGGTCGATCGCGCCTACACCACCGCTAGGACCTTCTTCAACACCATCGCCATCGTGGACCGCTACTGCTTCTTCCTCCGGATCTGCCTCAGCTTCCGCTTCGGATATTTCTGCAGCAACGTTATCCGCCTCAACAACATCAACAGAGACAGCTTCCACATCTTCCTCAAGATCACGACAGCGTTAGGAATTGTGTTGAGCACTTTCAGACACTCAGGTTCGTCTGTGTCAGAATCGAGGATTATCACGCCATCATGGATTTGGTAATCACATTTATCTTTACCTAGAGGACGTTTGTGTTCAACCCTCCACCTCTTTATCTGTGCTGCAAATCTCTCATCTCTTGCGCTTGTTGATTCTCGCAATGCTTCATCGCGCCTCCATTGCTCCTCCATATCGATCGCAGCTGAAAGGGCCCAGACGCGTCCCCTGGAAATACGCAGGTGCATAATGGACATCCCCTGTATAACACGACCGACTTCACGGAGTGGGAGATCAATTTTAGCCATTACCTCTTCATGTGCGCCAGCCTCCTCGGGCTTATTGACTTCGAAACTTTTTCTAGAGAAGTTACAGAGTGATCATCACCAATCGCCTCCATGATAAACTGCGAAGAAGAAGAAGTTATGGTTACAAAAAAAAATCATCATTATTGTTGATCGGTCAGAAGATCAGATAAGCACGGAGCAGTACTGTAGATGGGGAAAAACGATTTGCTGGTTTTTAAGGAATTGAGGAGACGACCATACGGAGGAGACTCCTCGAACCGAGCGAAATGTTAAACCTCACATAGATGCACCGCTGCAAAGGGGGTGCTTTAGATTCGAGAGATCAATCTGTAGTACTCCGGCCTAAATCAAGACAGTTCTAGAGTGAATTCGGTCACAAGAGAGGATGGGTTGATCTGTAGGAGGGAAGCTGGGAAATGTGTGGAATCAATGGTAATCAAAGATTGTGGGTGTGTGAATTCCTAATATGATAAGCTCTGAGTGATTGAAATTGCTCAATTGAGAGTAGTTGCTCAATTGATGAGTTGATGATCTCGTGTTGTCGATGAGACGTGAGATTGATGATACTGATGATGCCGATAATTCAATCATGATTCAGAGACTTATTTATATTGCTGGAATTTTCGACACCAAGATTCCATGAAGTGTGACAGTTGATGGAATCAAGGAGTGGGGAAGTGAAGATCGTGTTTGAAACCAATTGCTCAACGTGTGGAGACTTGGTCGATTTTCCACCCACTACCTCGTGAATTCCTCCAACTGATTGCATGACTTGCTCACATTCCATCGTGTGTTTGAACACACGTGTCGTAGACCGCCAGACCAAAACCCTAAGTGATATCCCCCCAAGTGGCACGATTGACGTCTCGTGGTTTGTTAGTCAATTGATGACTTCGTGGTTTGATGGGACGATGAGTCCATGTAGTTGTTGAGTTGAACATGATGTTCTGAAGCTCATGAATTGAACATGTCATGAGACAGAGGTATAGTTCTTACGATGAAGTGAGCAAGTATTGCTCATTCAATGAATCGTTGAATATTGATTGTTGAACCAATATTCCTTGGTTTGAGCAAATATTTATCATCTGAGCAAGTGTCGCTCATGTGATGAATTGTTGAATATTTGATCGTCTGAGCATGTGTTGCTCATCTGATTGATTATTGGCAGCGTACCAAAAATATTAATTTGAATACTGGTCGTTGAACCGAGCATAATTAATAAAATTAATGACCATGAGGTCGTCGTAAAATTATTAAGGTTGTAATCTGGAATGACGATCCTTGGATTCAGAAACCCTAATTTGATCAATTGATGATCAATTCATGGTTCGTCAGGAGTTTAACCATGGGACGAAGGAGGGAGCAACTACATGGGACCATGGATTGATAGACACATTTATGTGTCTAATATGTCTCAATTGTATGTATTATTAGTGCTCGATTTTGTATTTATTGTGTTATTTTATGTCTTTGTAGGAAATTTTAGAGAAATAAGCCCTTGCGGCGAAATGGGCTTAAAAAAGTAGTGTTTTACACCCCAGGATAATGTACCGGAGGCACCTCAGAAATGCACCGGAAGCGTCCCAGAAATGTACCGGAGGAACCCAGAAAAATTACTATTTCCACCCCAAAATTACTATTTCCACCCCAATTGCTAAAGGGACACCCGTACAGGATTATGGGGAGGACACTTTTCTTCTCATAATTCAAATTTTTGAAAAAGGCGGGAAAATATTTCTTCTCACTGGCAGTTGGGTCGATCGATTTTTGGAGGGGTTAGAGTTCGATTAAACCTCTGATTTTCAATGGGTATTTGTGATATGGATAGAGGAAGACATTTTGGGTGTTAGGATCGATCATAATTGGCTGGAATCATCGCAATCAAGAAATCAGGAAGCACGTTCAAGAAATGAATATCACACTATCACATCAAATTTAGACGTGTACTCATGTGTTTGGAGAGTGTTGAATCAATTCTACAGCGTGTAAGATCATGTTTAGAGTGTTTATACATCATTTCAGCGCGTGGAGAGCTAATTAAAGGAAGAAAATATCCAAAAAATATTTTCTCTTTAAGCCGAGTAAAGAGAGAAGTATCTTGAGTTATGGCGTGATTAAATGAGGCTGAGGAATATAAATAGATTTCTGGTATCACAGAGAATGGGTGTCGAGAGTTTGGGGTCGAGAGAAGGTCCAGAGAAGCAGAAATCAAGAGTTGATGAAACTTTGTTTTTGCTGCTGCTGATGATGAATAACACGAAGAACAGACTCGCAAGGACAGTGGTTTATCAACAGTGTCTAAGACGCACAGCCGTGGGTCGCAGTGCAGTCTAAACAGCAGCAGCACTTGTTTTTTATCGTTCATTCTGTGACGCATTTTGTGCGTCGCAGATTACAGTTTTACACCATTTTCTTTTCTTCTCTTCATTGTAAACACCATTTGAGCAATAAATAAATATTTTGAGCGTGTTTTTATCATGATGAGCTAAACCCAACACTGGGACGATGGAGGAGGGTGAATTTCATACACGGGTAAATTTATTTTATTCTTTTTTATGACTTTTGCATTAATTTAAAATTGAAATATGATTTGAATTAATTGGTTGTTATTTAATTTGATGATGTATGCTTAGCTTAGGTATTTTGATACATCATGCTTAGGACTTATAATCGATGTTTTGAGAATATATCTTGGAAAAATCAGAGTCCATGTTAATTTTATTGAGTTTTAAATTGTCAAAGAATTTATGAATGAACCCTGTGTAGTGAATTCGGCTAAATCCTTAGTCCCAGTACCTCTCGCCCATTGTTAATATTTTTGTATATATATATATATTTTTTGTTTAAATCTAAAAATTCCATTTCCTTCACAAGTCTGAAACGAATCCTATTTACTACAATCACAATCAAAAAAATACAATCATGGATCAACCATGTAGTGTCCATATGCTGAAGTGAGCAAATACGAAGAACTCCTGAAGAGTTGACGATTTGTTGGTGAAAGAATGATCAAATGCTGGTTTAATCATTTATTCGAAAATGCTCGTCTGAGCCTTAGGTGAGAAAACCTAATTAATTATGACGAGGCGAGGGACCGACCATGAAGTCATGAAACCGGCCACGGGTTGTCACGTGACCGCCTGACGATCACTTCATGAAAATCCAAAGTGTTTGGAAGAGTTTTGGACCTAATACGAGCAATTGTGCAAATTAGGTCAAAACTGTGAAGATTGATGGGACCGGCTTCTGTGAGCCAAAGAGCCAATCTTGGTTGGTCAAGATAGCGTGCTCGTGTCCCCAAGGCGTCCGCGTCTCAGTCCTGAGAATTTTGATATTTTCTGGCGTGCAATTGAGCATCCATTCGAGAAAATATGCCAAAATTAGGGTTTTGACGAAACTGAGGAAAACACCATGAGATGATGAAAAATAATTATAAAAAAAGGAATGAGGAGGCGTGGGACCGCCGTGGTCAAGACATGGTCGGCCGGTCGTGACCACGGTCCCGTGGTGCCTTTTCCTTAATTCTATAATATTTTGATGATTTTATGAAAAATTCATGAATTTTGAGAAATTTGATGAATTTAGGGAGTTTCCATGAATTGAAGGAGTTTTCATGAGTTCAGGGAAGCAAAAAAATATTAAAATAATAAAACAAGGGCGTGTGGGACCATGGAGGCATGGTCGGCCGGCTGTGGACCGGTCCCACGAGTTTTCCATAATTTTTTAATATTGTTTAGGTATTTTTGATGATTTGAGGGAATTTTTCCTAATTTGAGAGAAATACCATGAAATCAAGGAATTTGATGAATTCAAGGAAAACTAATAATAAAATAATAAAACAACGGGGTGTGTGGGACCGGCTAGGGCATGGCCGGACGTCCAAGGCCCGGTCCTCCAAGTTTTCATAATTTATTTTATTTTATTATTATTATTTGATGATTTGTGCAAAATACCATGAAATCAAGGAGTTTTTTCATGAAATTAGAGAAATAATAATAAAAATAATAAAATAATAAGGAACCATGGGTTGTGGGGCTGGTTGGGACCAACGCATGGCCGGTTGGCCAATGGTCACACCCCACACTCCTTTCCTTAATTTTATATTATTTTTTATGGATTTATGGAAGTACCATGAAACCGAGGAGTTTCCTCGAGACGAAATAGATTCGATAAAATGAGAGAATTTTCATCAAATCAAGGAAAATAATAAAATGCCTTAAAAAATATAAAACTGGCGTGGGATTGACCACGACACGGTCGGTCGGTCGTGTGTCCGTGCTCCCAGCACCCTGGTCAATATTTTTAATTATTTATTATTTTCTTCTCTATTTTGCATAGGTTCATCGTTTTGTTGTATTTTTGAAATACTCTTTCGTGCGGTGACTGTTAGTGTATCGTCGTTGAATACACCTTCACCATTTGAATTGGGGCTTACTTAGAGGTAGCTCAGACCCCCGGTTGTTGATTATTTATTACTAATTGTGGAATTCGATGGAGAATAATTCACAAAACTGAGCAATAAGATGTTTATTATTAATTCATAAGATCAGCTGAGGATTCGACTACGAATTCAGAATAATAAAGTCAGCATTACCATTCCATGGGATCGTAGATTCGGCCATAGAATCGGAGTAATTAAGATTTATCTATTACCATTTATGAGACCAGTTGTGGATTCGCTCATGAAATCAGAGTAATGAGATAATATAGTTATTGTTATTCTATGAGATCAAGCTGTGGATTCGATCATAGAATCAGAACAATTGTTTATTGCCATTCCATGGGACCAGTCGTGGATTCGACCATGGAATATGAGCAATTGTTATTTCCATTCCATGGGACCAGTCGTGGATTCGACCATGGAAGAGGAGCAATAATAGATTATTCTGGGAATTCAGTAGTGAATGTCACGGCATAATTAATCTTAATTAGGAATAATTAACTTTGTGGCTCTATACTAGTAGAGCAAGATGTCTAGGAGCATTAATTATCCCGATATGAGCTTGTCGGTAAGTCATATCCTTTATATAGTTAGGTTAAACTTGTTGTTTGTTCCTGAAGACGTTATCGCTCTATACTAGCAGAGCAAGCTGTCTAGAAGCCGTCCATCTCGTGATACTATATAGAAATAATCACTAAAAGTATTCAGTATTCATGAGATATGTTGTTGTCCATTCGTGAGACTACATATCTACATGTACTCTGAGAGAAAGTACTCTCCGTTGAGAATTCGATGAGAGACCCGTGTCTCGATACTCACGTCTGATTGTTGAATCAGAACTTCGTATAATTATGAGCTTACGAATTTAGCCTTTGTCGAAAATCCACCATCTACATTAAGTCCCCTGCTTACTGAGGAAAGCTGTGTTCCTCAGTCAGCACTAAATGGTGATTTTCCGGCCATAAATAATAATACCAGTAATTGAACTTAGTCGTAAGTTGAGACATTACCGGATTTAGAGAGCATGAGTAAACCACGACTTGATGAAGGCTTCAATGTCATGATTGGAGCGTCGTTTGATGATCATAAATTGGTGTTGAACCTCTGGTTTGGACGACGAGTCCGTGGTCGGTTAGGATTCGCGGGTCGGGCCCCATAAGGAAATCCTTAGAAAATTAGGTTTTGGAAATAAAATTGATATAAAAGGGATTAGTCCTTTTTTTTTCCACGACCAGCTCTCCATCATCTCTGCACCTTCACTCCAGCAGGAGAAGATTCCCGCCGCCGCCAGACCACCACCTGCCACCGCCGGTCGCCGTCGTTGCCGTCGGCCAAATTCCGACCGACCAGGTACGTGTGTTTTGTTTTTTTTTCTGCTGATGTTTATGATCCTCATGAGTTGTTCATGCTTTGATCATGATTAAGTTATATACATGTGTGTATATTAGTGTGATTTTTATGAAAAAACCCTCGTTTTTGAAAACGTATGTTCGTTCGATCGTTAGTTTTGAAAGCTAACTATAATCCCTGATTTAGGAGAGATTTTTTTTTTTTTTTTAATAGGAACCTAGGTCCAGTGATAAAACTTAGTGTATGAGCTTTCATGTGTACCAAGGTTCTATCATAAAAGAAGTGAATCTTCATGAAATTGGAATAATCCTTCCTTTTAAAGACAAATAATGATGACGCGAAGGAAAATATGTATGATGAACTTGTGTCCAGTGATAAAATTTTGCTTATGAGCTTTCATGTAAATACAAAACTTTATCATATGTATGAGATGTGAGCTTTCACAATATTTTTAAAATAAACCTTCGTTTTAAAGACAAATAACGACGATACGAAGGAAAAATATTTTTTTTTTATATATATGCAGCCGTGACATATATTGTGTAAAATATGATGGTATATTTTATTTGCATGAATTTGTTTTCATTAGATAAAATTCTTGAGAATTTATGAAAGCAATGTTGCATTAATTGTTATTTTTTCGAAAAATCAGAAACGTGTGTTTTGAGGAACCTTTGAAGATAGACAATATATTTATGATGAAATATTTTATTATTGTAAACTTCATAGGTCAGTTGTGTGAATGTTCACATTATGAAAATTGTGTCCGTGATTTTATGAAAAATCAGTTTCGAAATTAATAAAGTTTCGTTCGTTTTTTGCAGTTTTCGAAGAGACGAACGATTTTGAGGTGTTAACTCTAGCATTACTATCACTATTTTAGTGGAAGTATAAAAGGTAAGAGTTAAGAGTTACCATTTTTTTCTGATGTTGGTTTGTTTACATAGTATTAATCTTTGATCTTCCGGTTTCAGAAAATGTCGACCAACAATAACAGCAATTACGATTACTGGTATTCCTCTTCTTCCTTTGGCTCTTCTGATGAGGATTCCGACGCTCCTGTAGCGAAATCAAAGGCTAGGGTTGCCCAGGAAGGGGCGAAGCCTAATATTCCTTTGGGTGAGCGGAGAGTCTCTTTTGCTGAACTCCAAAAGAAAAGAGCTGAAGATAAAAAGGAGGATGCCCGTCAACGTGAAAAAGATCGCACCCGGCGTAAGAGACAGAGGGTTGAGGAGAAGCGTCAATTCTTGGATGGGGTGTCTTCTGATTCTGATGCTTCCGAAAGAGAAATCACATGGGAACCATCCGAGCGTTACATTAAGCCTGATCGATATGAAAGAGAGCATCGGAGGACGATGAAGAAAATTAAAGCTGCAGCAGAAGATAATTCGGATTCAGATGATGATGTTATCTTCCGTCCACCGGACTTCACCAATGATCCTGACAGTGACTCTGAAGAAGATGATTCCGAGAAGGACAGTGACGATGAAGCTGACAATTCGAATGAGTCCGACGAGTAGTTTTCCTTTCATCTTCTTTAGACATTAAAGCATTACCTTTTTAGTCTTCATAGTGGATATCTTTCTTTTGAGACTTTACTTCAATTAGACTTTTCTTCTGAATGATGAACATTTTGTTAACGTCGATTTCTTCTAATCCATGTCATGGACCAATGTCCATATATCCAAATTCACTATGACTTGTCAATTTTCATGAGAAGTAACATAACACAGCTGAGAATTCATGACGTGTACAAGGCCGCGTGGCCTATCTTTTGACCCGTGATGTTCAGTCCCCAGTGTGTTATTTTCCTCCGCGTCTTTGGTATCGATCTTTGAAGCCTAGGGTTTCAGTGAAACTCGTAACTGAGTTGACTATATGACTATCGCCTGATATATATATATATATCTTCAAGACTCCAAATCTATGATCCATGCAAATATTTCTTCCATTCCTGAGTCAGTTTCATCATGCAGAGAAGTTTTGATCCTACCCTCTTGCCGTCATGTCGAGAAATAGCATTTCTTCTCAAGATGATCTTCAGTCGAAGCGTGAAATAGAAATATCTATCTCAGTAAGTTGTGCACTTCTTATTCTTCTCCTTTCTTGTCTCCATTCAATCGAGATTGTTGATCACAAGAGAATGATTTGTCGTAGGAATGTAAGAAGAATGCTACTCCTCATAATGCAAGGCCTAAGCGGACTGTTAGAGCTCCTGCCCGGAATGGATCGGCTCGTGCTGAAGATGGATCGTCTGTAAGTAATCCTATGACTCTTAAGATTACACTGAGTTTCGGGATTAACACTCCTTCATTTCATCGTAGCGGATGTCCGTGTCGTCGTCGATGCTAGACGAAGAAAAAGTGGAAATTCCGTGACCGTGGTTGAGGTTGAGGAAAGCAGTAACCAGGCATGTGAAGATTCTTCAGGATCCATGGAGACCGGGGACGTGAATGTGCTTTGTCGTCTTTAATACCAAATCTCCTACTTAAAATGTTCGAGGTCTTACCATTTTGTTGTAGGCACTGGAGATCCTCTGTTTGTAAGCTTCCACATATTTTTCCACCTTGGTTCTCCTTGATTCCAGCATATCTAGCTCAACAATTCTTGATCTGGAGATTTCGGCCTCATCCCATTGTACACCACTGGATGTTGCAATCCTGGCTGAGGGAACTTTGATTTCTGCTGGAAGTATGGCGTCGGATCCATAGACAAGGGAATATGGCGAAGTACCGATCGATATCCTTGGTGCAGTTCTGTAAGCCCAAAGAGCCATTGGTAATTGCTCATGCCATGATCGAGGATTGTCATGAATCGTCTGACTGATAATCCTGACCAAAGTCTTGTTGGTACTTTCTGCTTGACCATTTCCTTGTGGATAGTAAGGCGTGGAGAAGATTTGTTTGATCCCATATTTATTGAGCAGCTTCTCAACATCTTAATTGGAAAAAGAAGTTCCGTTATCTGTGATGATATGCTTAGGAACTCCGAATCTGCATATTATGTGCTCTTTGATGAAGGCGGCAATCGTAACTCCAGTGGTGCATTAAAGAGGAATAGCTTCGACCCACTTGGTGAAGTACTCTGTCGCAGTGATGATGTATTCATGTTGTTTTGAAGATGCTGGATTGATCTTCCCAATGATATCTAGTCCCCAGCTGTAGAAAGGCCACGGACTATTCACAAAATTCAATGGGAGACAAGGAGTGTGGATGAGATTACCATGGGTTTGGCATTGGTGACACCTCTGAACGTGTGCGGCTGCATCATCTTCCATGGTTGGCCAATAATATTTCTCATGAATTTGAAGAAATAGTTTCCTCTTTCCTTGATGTTCTCCATCATGTACTTCCTTCAGGATTATAGGGATTTCATGTTCGGCTAAGCACCTCAGTAAATTTCCACCAAAGATTTTGCGGTATAAGATCCCATCGAGATAGACGAATCTCTTAGCTTTCTGAATGAGTTTGACTGCTTGCTTCTTTCCTAGTGGTAGTTCCTTGTCCCGGAGGTATTTGATGTAAGGCTCCCTCCAGTCCGCAGTGTGGTGGAACGTCAAAACCTCTAAGTGATGAGGGGGTGTTTGGCAATCAGGACAAGATCCTTGTAAAGCTCTTGACTGAGTCTCCATGGATGGCCAGTAGTACCCCATTCTTTGAAGCTTTTTGTAAAGTGTTACCACTAGCGTTTGCCCACAGACTTCCTCATGTATGCGCTTGAGCTGTTCTTCCACTTCGTCGCTCCCAAGACATCATGATAGAGATCCATCAGGGTTTCAATAGTATAGCCCTTCATGAAGCAAGAAGTAGTTCTTCAATTCCTTGAGGCTGACTTGGCCTTCTGAAATAGAGCTGCTCAATTCATGAATGATGGGCGCTCGCCAATCGTTCACTGGAATGTCTTCGATCTTAGTGATCCAAGTTGAAGATACCGTACGCCTCTATACAGTGATCGTTTTCTGTGCTCCTTCGAATTGCAGCTTGGAGGCGAGATTTGCTAGGCAATCAGCATGCCTATTGTTAGTTCGTCCAGTATGGACGATCGTTGCGTCAGCAAAATAGGTCAACAGTCGCTGAGCTTCGGTTATGAATGAATCAAGTGTGATTTCTTTGAGAGAATACATTCCATTCATCTGGTTGACCAATAATTTTGAATCTCCCCTTATCTCGAGGTGTGTTTCTCCTGCTTGCTTGGCCAAGGATAATCCTAATAGGAAGGCTTCATATTCCGCTGAGTTGTTGGTGCAGTGGAAATCCAACTTGAACGAATGTGAGAAAACTTCACCAGATGGAGACACCAGCACTATGCCCGCTCCTCCGGTGTCACTACTAGGGGTGGCAGATCCATCAAAGTATAGAAGCCATGTTCCTTGATGACCAAGATGTCTGGGAATTCGCCGGGCACTTCTTCATGTAGTTGTTGTGTCTTCCCCTGGAAAAGCGGCGAGCAAGTCTGCGACCGCTTGACCTTTGATGGCTTTAGGTGGCGTGCAAGCTATGTCAAATTCTGACATCTGGAGTAGCCACTTCGCTGGTCTCCCTATCAAGGCTGGCTTTGATAGCAAGAACTTTATGGGATCAGCTTTGGAGATGAGTACGACCCTGTTAGATAGTAAGTAATGTCTGAACTTCTGGATTGCATGTACCAATGCCAGGCATGCCCTTTCGGCCTTTGGATATCGGAGTTGAGCATCTCTCATTGTGCGGCTGAAGTAGTAAATCGGTCGTTCGACGCCTTCGTCGTCTTCCTGAGCGAGGAGTGCGCCGATGGCGACGTCACTGGAGGCTGTGTAAAGAATCAGGGTCGTCCCTGCACTGGAGACCTCATGACGGCCGGTGACAATAATATCTGTTGTATTTTATGGAAAGCTTCTTGTTGAACAGCTGTCCAGGTGAAGCTTGCTCCTTTCTTCAGCAGAGGTGTGAACGAAGCAATGAGTTGAGCTAATCCAGGAATGAAGCGTCGAATATAATTTACCTTGCCCATAAAGCTCTGTAGTTCCTTCACGGTACGTGGAGGAGGCATGGTGGTAATAGCTTTTGCCTTGTCTGGGTCGACTTTGATCCCTTCAGCCGTGACCAGGAATCCTAAGAATTTTCCGGAAGAAACTCCGAATGCGCACTTTAAAGGATTCATTTTTAATTTGTATTCCTGCATCTTTCAAACACCTGCCTTAGAACTTCGAGATGAGATGCTCGAGTCTTCGATTTTACCACCACATCATCAACATAGTCTTCTACTTGCTTGTGCATCATGTCGTGGAATATGGCAGTCATGGCTCGTTGATAGGTGGCACCAGCATTTTTAATCCAAAGGGCATCACAGTGTAGTGAAAATTCCCAATGGGAGTACGGAACGCAGTCTTGTTGGCGTCATGTTCATACATCTTGATCTGGTTGTACCCACTATAGCCGTCCATGAATGAGAACATACCGTGACCACTGGTTGCATCGACGAGCATGTCAATGTTGGGTAGAGGAAAATCATCCTTTGGACAACATTTATTCAAGTTCCTGAAGTCGACACAACATCTGATTTGACCATTTTTCTTCTTAACAGGTACCACATTTGCTAGCCACGTTGGATGAAGAATAGGCTTGATGAACCCTGCTGCCAACAGTTTCTGGATTTCGACCTTGATTTGCTCCTCGACTTCGTGTCTAAATTGTCTGGGCGGTTGTTTGACAGCTTTGGAACCAGGGACGATGTGCAGGTGATGGGTGACGAGTTTGTCATCCAGACCCGGCATTTCTTCGTACGTCCAGGCGAAGACATCTTGATATTCTTTCAATAATTTTACCAGCTCGGTCCGCTCCTCTGGTGATAGCGTGAACTGATCAGGATTGGCCTTGGATCGTCTCAGTCCCAATGTTGATTGTTTCAAGATCGTCAGTGGTAGAGTCAGTGTCGTCCTGTAGTTGTCGTGGGGCATCTTGGACTTCTTCTTCAAGTGATAGCTCACTCTGACACGATTCTTCATGGTGGGGAGACTTTTCATCGTTCTCCCCGATTAATTGCTAATCTTTCCGTCGGCGATAAATGACTCTCCCTTCTACGTCTCGATCGGTCGTGAAGTTTGTCCCTGGAGTTGAGACTTGATCATTATGGCGTTTAGTCGGTGTAGTAGGTGACTTGATCATTTTAGCAGCTGAGGATGACGGATCGTTATCAGCCTTCTCGATAGTCTTCCAGCTTGGAAGTGGAGTACTGCGAATCCTGCTTGGAGGTTCCGGGACGCCTTTTTGAGATTCAAGGAACTCAGTATCATAGACGGGAGCATAAGGAGATGATGAAGCCGGAATGCGAACGATCTTGTTGTCGAGCAGGGCCTTCATGCATTGATGGTATGTTGAAGGAACCACCTTGTTATCATGGAGCCATGGGCGTCCCAGTATTATGTGGTAGTCAGGTTCTTGCTCGATCACATGAAACTTTTCGATCGAATCGGCCCCACCCTCAAATCTATGTATGCATATCCATATGTATGGCTTTGACTTCCTTCAAATCCTGTCATTAGGATGGGATAGCGAACGATTTTACCTTGTGGGAATCTGGCCATCCTGAGAGTCTTCATAGTGACAATTGGTGGAAGCACCGGTGTCAACAAGAGCTCTTCTAAATTCGGTGCCTTTGATGAAACCAGTGACATACAATGCTCGGTTGTGTCCTTCATCCGTCATGCGATCTTCTTCTCCAAAAGAGATGTTGTCGATCGAATGCCCAGGCACTAGGGAGACTTCTTCAACTGATGGTGTTGGTGGCGTTATTTGCACGCTGGATGATATCTGGTTGAGTGCTGAAAATGTGTCTGTGCGCTGATCCCTGGAGAAGTGCAGGAGTTCACATAGATTTTCAATCAAATGTGTGACCTCTTGTTCCACCGGCTTCTCGTATGTGGTGAAGCTGTTGATTTGAGGGTCAGATGACGCTTCAGTCCCCGGTGTTGAGGCTTCTGGAGCGGAGATACTGCCTAACTCGGATGTTAATCTGATGAGAAAGTCGAGGATGTGGTTTATCGTCTCCTTCATCAGGTCCATGTTCCTGGTATGGACCTCTAGGATTTGAGCCAACTCTGCCAAAGTCGGGATCCCTCTGCCTTCCATGCCGCCAGGTGTAACATGAGGAATGTTGCCGTTTGAAATATTCTGATCTGAATTAGTTGAATTAGTCCTAAGACCAACCATCTTGTGAGATTGTTAGATTGCAACCGAGAGATTAATCTCCCACTGTGGTCGCCAATCTGTAGATGGGGAAAAACGATTTGCTGGTTTTTAAGGAATTGAGGAGACGACCGTACGGAGGAGACTCCTCGAACCGAGCGAATGTTAAACCTCACACAGATGCACCGCTGCAAAGGGGGTGCTTTAGATTCGAGAGATCAATCTGTAGTACTCCGGCCTAAATCAAGACAATGACCGTTCCAGAGTAAATTCGGTCACAAGAGAGGATGGGTTGATCTGTAGGAGGGAAGGGAAATGTGTGGAATCAATGGTAATCAAAGATTGGGGTGTGTGAATTCGAATACGATAAGCTCTGAGTGATTGAAATTGCTCAATTGAGAGTAGTTGCTCAATTGATGAGTTGATGATCTCGTGTTGTCGATGAGACGTGAGATTGATGATACTGATGATGCGATGATTCAATCATGATTCAGAGACTTATTTATATTGCTGGAATTTAGACACCATGATTCCATGAAGTGTGACAGTTGATGGAATCAAGGAGTGGGGAAGTGGAGATCGTGTTTGAAACCAGTTGCTCAACGTGTGGAGACTTGGTCGATTTTCCACCCACTACCTCGTGAATTCCTTCAACTGATTGCACGACTTGCTCACATTCCATCGTGTGTTTGAACACACGTGCCGTAGACCGCCAGACCAAAACCCTAAGTGATATCCCCCAAGTGACACGATTGACGTCTCGTGGTTTGTTAGTCAATTGATGACTTCGTGGTTTGATGGGACGATGAGTCCATGTAGTTGTTGAGTTGAACATGATGTTCTGAAACTCATGAATTGAACATGTCATGAGACAGAGGTATAGTTCTTACGATGAAGTGAGCAAGTATTTATCATTCGATGGATCGTTGAATATTGATTGTTGAACCAATATTCTTTGGTTTGAGCAAATATTTATCATCTGAGCAAGTGTCTCTCATGTGATGAATTGTTGAATATTTGATCGTCTGAGCATGTTCTGCTCATCTGATGGATTATTGGCAGCGTACTAAAAATATTAATTAGAATACTAGTCATTGAACCGAGCATAATTAATAAAATTAATGACCATGAGGTCGTCGTAAAATTATTAAGGTTGTAATCTGGAATGATGATCCTTGGATTCAGAAACCCTAATTTGATCAATTGATGATCAATTCATGGTTCATCAGGAGTTTAACCATGGGACGAAGGAGGGAGCAACTACATGGGACCGCGGATCAACCATGTAGTGTCCATATGCTCACGTGAGCAAATACGAAAAACTTCTGAAGAGTTGACGATTTGTTGGTGAAAGAATGATCAAATGTTGGTTTAATCATTTATTCAAAAATGCTCGTCTGAGCCTTAGGTGAGAAAACCTAATTAATTATGACGAAGCGAGGGACCGACCATGGAGTCATGAAACCGGCCCTGTTTTGTCACGTGACCGCCTGACGATCACTTCATGAAAATCCAAAGTGTTTGGAAGAGTTTTGGACCTAATACGAGCAATTGTGCAAATTAGGTCAAAACTGTGAAAATTGATGGGACCGGCTTCCGTGAGCCAAAGAGCCAATCTTGGTCGGAAAAGATAGCATGCTCCTGTCCCCAAGGCATCCGCGTCTCAGTCCTGAGAATTTTGATATTTTCTGGCGTGCAATTGAGCATCCATTCGAGAAAATATGCCAAAATTAGGGTTTCGACGAAACTGAGGAAAACACCATGAGATGATGAAAAATAATTATAAAATAAGGAATGAGGAGGCGTGGGACCGCCGTGGTCAAAGCATGGTCGGCCGGTCGTGACCACGGTCCCGTGGTGATTTTTCCTTAATTTTATAATATTTTGATGATTTTATGAAAAATTCATGAATTTTGAGAAATTTGATGAATTTAGGGAGTTTCCATGAATTGAAGGAGTTTTCATGAGTTCAGGGAAGCAAAAAAATATTAAAATAATAAAACAAGGGCGTGTGGGACCATGGAGGCATGGCCGGTCAGCTGTGGACCGATCCCACGAGTTTTCCATAATTTTTTAATATTTTCTAGGTATTTTTGATGATTTGAGGGAATTTTTCCTAATTTGAGAGAAATACCATGAAATCAAGGAATTTGATGAATTCAAGGAAAACTAATAATAAAAAAAGGGGCGTGTGGGACAGGCTAGGGCATGGCCGGCCGGCCAAGGCCCGGTCCCACAAGTTTTCATAGTTTATTTTATTTTATTATTATTATTTGATGATTTGTGCAAAATACCATGAAATCAAGGAGTTTTTCATGAAATTAGAGAAATAATAATAATAATAATAATAAAATAATAAGAAACCGTGGGGTGTAGGGCCGGTTGGGACCAAGGCACGGCCGGTTGGCCAATAGTCATGCTCCATACTCCTTTCCTTAATTTTATATTATTTTTTATGGATTTATGGAAGTACCATGAAACCGAGGAGTTTCCTCGAGACGAAAGAGATTCGCTAAAATGAGAGAATTTTCATCAAATCAAGGAAAATAATAAAACACATTAAAAAATATAAAACTGGCGTGGGATTGACCACGACACGGTCGGTCGGTCGTGTGCCCGTGCTCCCAGCACCCTGGTCAATATTTTTAATTATTTATTATTTTCTTCTCTATTTTGCATAGGTTCATCGTTTTGTTGTATTTTTGAAATACTCGTTCGTGCGGTGACTGTTAGTGTATCGTCGTTGAATAAACCTTCACCATTTGAATCGGGGCTTACTTAGAGGTAGCTCAGACGCCCGGTTGTTGATTATTTATTACTAATTATGGAATTCGATGGAGAATAATTCACAAAACTGAGCAATAAGATGTTTATTGTTAATTCATAAGATCAGATGAGGATTCGACTACGAATTCAGAATAATAAAGTGAGCATTACCATTCCATGGGATCGTACATTCGACCATAAAATCGGGGTAATTAAGATTTATCTATTACCATTTATGAGACCAGTTGTGGATTCGATCATGAAATCGGAGTAATGAGATAATATAGTTATTGCTATTCTATGAGATCAAGCTGTGGATTCGATCATAGAATCATAACAATTGTCTATTGCCATTCCATGGGACCAGTCGTGGATTCGACCATGGAACAGGAGCAATTGTTATTGTCATTCCATGGGACCAGTCGTGGATTCGACCATGGAATAGGAGCAATAATAGATTATTCTGGGAATTCAGTAGTGAATGTCATGACAGAATTAATCTTAATTAGGAATAATTAACTTTGTGGCTCTATACTAGCAGAGCAAGCTGTCAAGGAGCATTAATTATCCCGATATGAGCTTGTCGGTAAGTCATATCCTTTATATAGTCAGGGTAAACTTGTTGTTTGTTCCTGAAGACGTTATCGCTCTATACTAGCAGAGCAAGCTGTCTAGGATTCGTCCATCTCGTGATACTATATAGAAATAATAACTGAAAGTATTCAGTATTCATGAGATATGTTGTTGTCCAGTCGTGAGACTACATATCTACATGTACTCTGAGAGAAAGTACTCTCCGTTGAAAATTCGATGAGAGACCCGTGTCTCGATACTCACGTCTAATTGCTGAATCAGAACTTCGTATAATTATGAGTTTACGAATTTAGCCTTTGTCGAAAATCCACCATCTACAAGTACCTGGAATACAGAAGAAAACGATTCTGTGATAGGAGGAGTCCTTAGAATTTTCTTTGTATTTCATGAGCCAACAGAATCCCAGGGAGAAAGGGAGTCTTCACTTGCCACCTATAAAGGCTGTTGATTCGGGATAAATATCAACAATGCTTAACGGATATATTTGGGAGAAGTCGTCGTATAATGGAAGGGAATACACCCAGTACAAGAAGTGGTCCAAGCTCTGTCCAGATATGTGCGGAGGAAACCAAAGGGAACTGGCTCACCTGAACAAGTCTTGCTTCCCCCACAACCCTAATCAGGTTCGACCAGCTAGACATCACCTAACGATATCTATCTAAGCGGTAAATGCGTATTTACTCTAGCTTAATCATTTCAGTATACAAATTTGTCACCATCTCATGCCTACCCCCAAAATAGTGTAACCATTATGCGCTAGGCAGGGGACTTAATATTGATGGTGGATTTTCATTTAAGGATAAAATTGTAAAAGCCAAAATTATGCGCTGATATCCTGCAAAGGATAAAGCCACTGATAAAATGATGAATACTTCTTCACTTCGCTAATTTACTTAGAATGGAGCATGTAGCAACAATCCAATGTACCCTATGAATTTATGGCATCATGACCAGCCTTGTATTTCCTGTGTTGTTCCCACTGAACTCTCATTATTTGTGCGACATGACGACTGAGTGTTACTCTCAGCAGAGTAACACGAATCTCCAAGTGTCACTAATGAGGCACGCACTAAATACATGTATATGCTACAACTCTCGGTGTGTTATACTAGCCCGATTAAGCATATTTGAATCTCTGACCATATCAGTCTCAGAAACAATCACGACCATGCAAGTTGGCCGTATGATTTAACCAGCCTAGAAGATCCTCAGCAAGAGCAGGCTACTACATTAATGACCACCAGCGAGACCACTTATGCCCTGGTCGGTCGAATACCTACCATGCCTCCCAAACTACCATCGAACACCAGCCTGAAGTTGGATGTCCAGACTGGTATGGTGCAGCTTGGAGGAATCGTACAAACAAAGGGCGCCTATGGAAGTCTCAAGTTCATCACGTCCGTCCAACTTCACCGGCGTGGTTGGACGGCGTGGATCAGCCCAAATCCGGTCGAACAAGCGTCGTGGTGTACACCGGCAGACCTTCTTCCTACCTGCATGACTGACTCTTCCTTAACCTGACCAGATTGCAATATACGATTGTCTGAAGTGGTGTCAGCGTGAAGAATTGAGGGTCGCAGGAAATTCCACTAAAGGTCCCAAATTGATCACGACCATCCAATTTCACCGGCATGATTGGATGGCTTAGATCGGACCCATAGCCACCAGGCAGGTACTGGCGCGTTCACCACCGGCCCAACGTGGGCCCTACATGGTCGGACTCCCCAAAGGAGAAGCGTGGCTTGCCAATTCGTCCATCCAAAGCAGCGTGGACGTGAATCCCTAATTAGGGTTTGCGGCACATCACATGTGTCGCAAATCAGTCTCAACCATCCATCTTCGCAGGTATAGACGGAGGGTGTAGATGTAGATTCAAAGGGCCCAAAGCATGTCAACACAACCACCGTGGGCCCGCCTACATACATGACTAATCGGTCAAGACCAACTATGGTTGGTCGTCTCGATTTGTGCACCCAAACTAGGCATGGCCGCGCGTTTTCAATAGCAAATCAATCTCGACCACTCAACTTTTCCGGACAAATTGAGTGGCTTAGATCACATCTTCACGGTACAGTGAGGTACGGACGTGTACACTGTCCTGCCGAGTGCACGCCTGACTGATCGGCCAAACGCGCGCCCGAAGTAGGCACGACGTGCGGTCTTCAATTCCTTTGCGGCATGGGATTTCTGTCGCAAATCGATCTCAACCACTCCTCTTTTCCAGAAAAATTGAGTGGCTTAGATCGCATCTCCATGGGACAGTGAGGTACAGACACCTACACCAGCATACCTTCTACACGCATGCCCAATCGGCCCTTCCAAAAACGTGTCCTATGCTTGGATTCGACCAAGCTAAAGGTTGGTGTTCGAGCACCTCCTAAACCCTAATCCGACGGTCGCAGATGTGGGTCGCAAGCCATCTCGTCCGGCCAACTTCACCATCCTGGACGGACAACCTAAGACAGGAGTTAGGAGACCAGTGAGGTATCACCATGATCACCGTCCACCACTCTTCCACACAGAGTGATCGGCCAAGTCAGGACTTACCTGTACATCCTCCAAACGATCACTCGAAGATGGATGGACGTGATGCTATTTTCCGCGACTTACTCCGTTAAGCCTTAAAAAAGCGATGTTTCATACACGCTGAATATATTCGATGCATTACATACATAGAATGCACACGATATTTCACAAATATCGACTTCCTAAATAACTTAGTTATTTAATCTAGCATCACATGTTGCTTTCTGTGGGTCCCACGATCCACACTCGAGACATTAATCATGTCACAAACTGGGGGATACATAATGGGGTATTGGTCTGGCGGTTTACAGCGTGTAGCACAACGCGCCATCACAAGAACGTGTTAGGAAGACATGGACGGTTAGTAATGATGGAAAAGTGGGCAAGATTGATCGTGTGACACTAACACACGCAACTTCACTACTCCATTACTCCACTTCCTCCACTTCCCACGAGAGACGTGGGTAAGGCTCAATGACTTGTATAAATAGGTTTTCCTCCCTATTTCCAAAATAAGACAACAGAAACCAAGTGTTGATACAATAGTATCCAAACACCAGAACTGAAAGCTTACATTCTGAAAGCCAGTTCAGCTTTCTGATACAAGTCATACACAACCAACACCTTCACAATCTCAACACCTTCTTCGCTTCCCTCCCTAAGATCAACCCCGTCTCCTTCACTTTGTGACCGAAGCAAGTCTGGAACGACCATTTCTTGGTTTAGGCCAGAATTGTACAGATTGATTTCTCGAATCACAAGCACTCCCGTGCAGTGCATTTTTTTAGGGTTTAGATTCATTTCTCATCCACACACCCCAAATTACCAAAACCGGCAGAAATAGTTTTCACCCATAAACACCCAGCAACCCTTTTATAACCAACAGAAGCCCTAAAATTCGATTTAGTTCCTCCCTTTCCTCGGCAGAAAGTCTCGGACTTCTCTACTTTCCAAATTCTTCTCTGCGCTTCTGATCCGTACAGGTCATTCCAATTCCTCTATTAGATTGATACGAATCTCAGGAAAAATTATCTTGCCTTAAATCTCCTGTAACTGCCACGTATAATCCACAGAAATCCCGAAAATTCCTTCACGTCCGTTTTGCTCCAACACAGATTATATATCCTAATATATTCAATCGAAACATACATACCAATAGGGGTGTGCAACGGACGGCCGGATGCAGATTAGGGGTCACCCGCGTCCAAACCGTCAAAGTTGCGGATTTGGAAAATCCAACCGTATCCGGCCCAATCACCCGCGGATTTGACATCCGCGGATCAGCGGGTGATACAGACCGATTGCGGATTAACCACGGTTTTGGTTAAAGAAAAAAAAAAGAAAAAACTAAGACATGGGAGTGGGTTCTGATGCATAAATTTAAGTATTGACATACCAAGTATATGCTAAGAAATTTACCTTTGGACATGTATTTGTATAATGTCGTCCTTTCTTGCATGTACTGCACTTCCTATTTTACTTCGTCATTTGTTTAACTCCCAATGTTTCTTTTACTGATGCATGCGTATCTTTGGATTTGATCGGTTGGGGTTTACTAGAGGTGGCATCAATTAACTTTTCCCCTTGATTGCTACAACCAACCAAATCTTTATGATGCAAATCATCAGTTGAGGCGTTAAAAAGAGAACAATTATGTTTAGGGTATAATATTTCTATTAGTTTCCCTTATTGCCCTACGGTGCGGGTGAATCCGCGGATTTCAAATCTCATCCGCAACCAAACCGTGCGGATTTGAAAATCTCACCCGTGTCCGAACCATAGATCTTGCGGATTGGGTTTCACCCGCAATTTTGCGGACGGATACGGATGAAATCCGCGGTTCCGGACTTTTTTCTCACCCCTACACACCAACCCTGTTATGCTCTAACAGGTCCAGTCCAACAGAAAAGTGCAGTTGAATCTCACCAAAATCCGATCCAGGAAATCTAAATAATCCCGTGAACTCCACACCTCTGTTTTCTTAGAACCGAAGATGCATCCCTATTTTCTCGAATATATTCACCATACATTCCCTGTTTAGTCGTAACAGGGTGTATCCAATCTAAAGCAACAATTAAATCTGGCTAAACTCTATCAAATCTCGCCTGCAAAACTGAAATTTGAATTCAGTTTTCCCGCCAAAATCGTGAAGAAGAAAGGGTCGCACCCTATCCAGAGTAGGGGTGTGAATCGTAGCTGTCTTGGGGGGTGCCTGGTAGGCTTTGGGATATGTATAAACTAAGAGCAAAGACAGCCTACAGTGATACCTGCAAGTGCACAGGGTCAGTTGTAGCAATGTATGTGCAAGAACATGGTCATTCCACAGGGACTAGGGTGTGAGTTGAAGTTTCCTAAGCTAATTCTCTGAGCAGTGAACTAATGAAGCAAAGAGTGATAGTGGCAAATGACAGTTACAATGGCAATGAGCCAAAGGCAGTGAAGTATAGAATGAAGGTACTAGGGTCTTTGAATCTACTTCTTGATCCTAAGCTAAGGCAGCATCTAATCGAATCATGTCTTGTTTCATCTCAGGAAATACTATAATGGGTGATTTATCAACTAATTTTACTAGCATACCCCTAGCATCAGCTGTCTTTCTACAGCACAGCTGATCACAGGTTTACTTGCACAACCAATTAATCTATCAACTCTAAGGCATTTGGGCACAATCCTTCTAATGTACTGAATTTTTAACCATTATCACTCACTTACCCCTAGCATCAGCTGTCTTTCTACAGCACAACTGATCACAGGCTTACTTGTTCAAATGGCTACTAGCATTCCTAACTCATTTTAGCACTACAAGAACAATGACATGATTACTAACTATCTTAACATACAATCAAGAGTTTCATCTAAACCCTATCACATGATACTTAAAACATGCTGGAAATGATTAATAGCTGAAATTGAAATAATATTGACTTCAAAACATGAACTGAAAACAACTTGGAAGCACTGGTTATTCCAGGCCCCTTGGGTGAAGCTCTGGCTAGCCCAGGCATGACTTCTAACACACACCCATCATCCCTATTTATACAACAATCCAAAATTAGGGTTAACACCCTTTTCCCCAAAACAGTGAAATTAGGGTTTGGTGAAAATCAAAATTAAATCAAAATAATCCTACCTAATGTCACTGAATCTACTCAATAACACTCACCCATGCCTCTATTTCTAGTTGTAATCATCAATTCCTAAGAATCCCCAATTTGTAAAATTAGGGTTTCTTGTTGAGAAATAGGAATCGAAATTACTCACCTAACAGCTCTGATTTCTTCCCAATAGTCTCGACCCATGCTTCCTCAACGTCTTTTGCTCCTTCCCATGCTTCAATTACATCCATCTCATCAACTTATTTCACCAACTCCACAGCTAGGGATTAGAGGTGTGAAAATGGGTGAAATTAGTCGTTGAGAGGGATATAGGACGTGATATAGGGGATGGGTTTAGTTGGTAGGAGCCATGATGGCTTTGGTGGTGGATGTGGTGGTGGCAGAAGGAGCAGGTGGTGGTGATGGCGACAGCGTCGCTGTGAAGAGAAGGGAGGAGAAGAAGATGGGTTCGATATTTTTGGAGTAGGGGGTGTTTGGTTGGGTTAATAGATTTGGGTTCTTGGGTGTTGAGAAGGCTCATCAAGTCTTGATGTTTGGATGGTGAAAGGCGTAGGATGAAAAGATGAAAGAATGATCCAACGGCTCGATGGAAATGGATATGAAGCGACCTTTGGATCTGGGATACATCAAAACTGACGGTCTGAGATGGAGTAAGGTGTTATAGTGTTAGACAGGAACATCAAAACTCGATGCACTCTGATAGAGCGACCGTTGGATGATGGAATGGATTCAATCTGACGGTGAATGAGAGAAACGGGTTTGGGTATTGATTTTAGGCTTAGAAAATGGGTTTGGGCTTAAACAATCTTGAGCCCACTTCTTCTTTAAGAACAATTTCTTCCTTTGTGAGCCCATTTTCATCCTTGAGTCTTCCATACCGTATTCTGCACTTCTTTTCCTCTAGAGTTTCCGCCAGCTTTCTCCGTGTCTTTGCACTTTTCGCTCCGCAACTCATCTAGTCTTTATTTATTACCTAAAAATGAAAAATTAATTAATAAAAATATTTATTCTTGAAAACAATGAAAATACAGAATATGGGATAAAATGTAGAATTAATGCACAAAAGATGAGTTAAATGCCAAGAAAAATATATAAAAAAATGCACTGTTTAGCACTCATCAAATACCCCCAAACCTGAATTTTACTTGTCCTCAAGTAAAACAAAACTAAGGAAATCCTACCTATACCACTGTCGCTGGTCTCTCGAATGCATTTAGCATATGCACTAAGCCTTTTAAACCACTAAGTGTCCCTAGTGGACGAGTGAAGTCTCGTGAAGGTTTGCTTAGAACGTACCTACAAAGTTCTAGGACAAAATATAAGCTCAGATTCCATCAAATGTGACATGTGCAAGACAGTAGAAGCTCACAGCAAAATGGAGATGTCAATCTAGCTATCTAAGGCACAATCCTAGCACTGATAACAACTAAAGACACGTGATAAGAGTGTAAAATGTATCTACACATGTTTCTAGAATGACCTGAAGTTATGACTACTAATCACCAAGAGATAGTTTTTAGGCTAAGAACCGAATTCTAAGCCAAGCTAGCTGTCCGGCTTTACGAGAATTGTGAATGTTCACCCAATGAGTTGGTGATATTTCAGTTTACCGGCGTTATACGTCGATGGCTGCACCCTCCTTGCTTATTACAAGACTATTTACAACAAAAAGATGACTCTTTACATGACTCTTATTTACATTGATTACTCTCTTTTATTTTTGGAACAAGAGAGAACTATTGTCTTTAACATGACAAAACATGGACTAAATTAATACTTGATTTTTTTTTATTTTATTTTTTTTGATATTTTTTTGATTTTTATGATTTTTCTGATTTTTTTTTTTTTTTTTTTTGAAGAAATAACTTTGATCTTTACAACATAGTGACACTTTTGATACATGAACAAAAAGAAAAACATAATTACATGACTCTTAGCAAGAGGTGGCCCTTATCGAATGCATCCGGTCAAATTCTATGGTTGCTTCTTAACGTATCCTCCAACTTCTATCCCAGCCAACCAAAGAACAAGCTAGTCAAGTCTCATTCAGTATTCTAAAGTGATTGGCAATCTAACTTCCTATCAAACACCTTGAAGATCGAGGCTATACATGTATTGGTAGATCGTGCGCGTGCAAGTTTCTTATCACATGTAAATTGTGCTAGAATCAGGGGTGCCTAAATATCTAGACTAAGAATCCTAATAAAAATACATATTTGCACAAGAGTCGACATTTCAAGGTAAATGAGCTCGATTTTTATGATTTTTCATTTTTTTAATTTTTTTGGATATTTTTTAAATTTTTTCAAAAAGAGGGAGTTCTGTTTTCAATTATAACATGTTATCGTGGTATCTACTCTATACCCCCAAACCTAAACTAAACATTGTCCTCAATGTTTCTAATGATAAACATATTCATAACTTGGACAAATCAGAAGAACATGTTGAGTTTTGAGAGAAATGAAAGAGATTACCCAATTTGACGAAAGAAAGAACCGAACTCCATTGTTCATGATTAGAATCCAACATATTTCAGCCGCGATCACCATGGAGTAGCAAAATATAAAGAAAACATAAAATTTCACTAAAAACTACCTACCAGATTATATACAAAAAATTCACTATATACATAGAGTCTAAAGAGTTGAGGATCAACCCAAAAGACAAAGTGTTGAAACATAGACAGTTTCAAAACACTAAAATTGGACTGAAATGAGAGCGAGAGTGAAAAACCGGATGAATCACCCCCAAACCTGTAATTTTCAGCAGGTTTACTTTTAAGCACAAGATCTTTCCATTTTAGAGGTGCAGTATTCACAAGGTCTAACTCAAAATGGACTTTGTTTGGGATGGACAAACATGCATATTCCAACTGTGGCTCCTTAAAAGTATTGTATTTAGATGCAAAATAGTCCAAGAGGACTTGAGAGGCACACAGTTCCAATCCTAGGTTGGGAATCTTCAGAAAAGTTGGTTTAAAATTTTTGTTACAAACCAAATCTAGGTTGGGTGGAATAATCTCAATCTGTGACTTAGGCAAGAAGGTGACATCTAAGTTTCTCACATGCATGAGATCAAAAGTACCAATATTATCAGTCACATCAGCATTTTCTAAATCATAATCAATTTGTGTAGCATGCTCATCATCACAACACAATTTCACAAGTCCAAATTCAGAATCATGGTTATCCGAAATATCCAAATTAACATCAAAAGAAGCAATATATTGTGGCTTAGGTATGGAATCAGACACATCAACTATATTTTCATGCATAGGATCATTAGTGTCAACAGAAGATTCAACATTACCTAAGTCATGCTCTTCACAGGATAACTGCACAATATCTAAATCAGTAGCCTCATCACATGTATATGGAATACTAGAAGAAACATCATTCATGAAGGTCGGGGCAGAAAAGCCTAATGTATTTGAACCCAAAGGTTCCATAACATTTTCAGCATAGACATGTTCTTCTAATATAACATCATCATAATCATCATCATCACAAATACATGAAAATCCTACTTTGTCAAAACCATTAGTGTTTTTCGTCCATACATCTTCCTCTAAAATAGGTGAATATGAATTGACATTTTCAGCAATAGGGTATGAAACACTATATCCAGAATTAAGCTCATTGGGAAAATCAACATCTGACTCATGGTGATTACCCATATCATGTGGCATGGTCCTAGTTTCCCTATAGGTTTCCCACTGATGGGTTTTCTCTGGAACTTCAGCTAGAAATAACCATGCATCGTCCACAGTTTTATCAATGAATTCACCATTACACATAGATTCAACCAAGGATCGAGACTTAAAGTCTAGTCCCTCATAAAGAATGGCGACCAGTCTCCACTTCTCGAGGCCATGATAAGGACACTCAAACAATAAATCATTAAATCATTCAAAATAATGAAAAAGTGTTTCTCCATCTAACTGGACAAAACAATTAATACTTCGAAGAATAGAGATGGTCCTATGATGTGGAAAGAACTTTCCGACAAATTGATTTGTGAGTTGGTCCCAAGTGGTGATTGACTGCGGTCTCAGATTGTAAAACCATGTTTTAGCCCTTTCCTTTAAAGAAAATGTAAACAAGCGCAATTTCAAAGAGTCTTCGGATATATGGTCAGGTTGTAAAGCCCGGACAATTTGTTCAAACTCTCTTACATGGTTATAGGGATTCTCAGAATCGAACCCTCGAAATATAGGAAGTATTTGTATCATGCTTGCGTTTAGTTCAAATGGGCCATCAGTCTGGGGTAAGACGATACATGATAACTGACTTATTATGTTAGGGTACATGTATTCATAGAGACTACGGAGTTTATTCACACACTCTCCCATTTTTTCAAAAAATTTGGTTTTAATGGGTTTTGAAAAGAAAATTTTGGTTTTTAAAGAGGGAGAAAAATTTTGGTTTTTGAAATAAGGAGCAATTTTTTTTTTTTTTTTTTTTTTAGCCCAAAATTTAGTTAAGTTTGGTTCACAAAAGAGGCAAGCCCAAAATCCAAAAAGTTAAGTTTAGAGCAAGCCCACTATTAAGAAACTACAAGCCTAACAAACAACTAAATTACAAGCCCAAATAAAGAAAGAAATAAAACTAATTATTACAAACCCACAAAAAAAAAAGAAAATAAAACTAAAATTATTACAATCCCAAATAAAATTAAAATAATTATTACATGCCCAAAAAGATAATTACAATCACAAGCCCAAAAGAGAATAACAATACAAACCAAAAAAATTACAAGCCCAAAAAATTTGGGTTTGGGTTTAGGCTTACCTTTTTGGAGGGAAGCCCAGTTGGGCTTTTATCCCTTTTCTTAAGTTGCACAAGCCCAGTTGGGCTTTGGATCTTCCTAAACTTTTGTTGGAGAGGCCCAGTTGGGCTTTGGCTCTCAGCAACAAGCTCAGACCAGCAACTCAACAATAGCAGAAGGAAAACAACAGCAGAACCAGAGGCTGGTTGTAGCAATGGCCCAAGCACCAGCAGCAGCAGGAAGAAGTAGCAGCAGCAGCAGGGAGAAGAAGAAAGTAGCAGCACAGCTGCAGCAACAACAGCAAGAGCACCAGAGGCTCAGCACCAGCAGCAGCAGCACAGCAGCAGAGGCTGGCAGCAGCAACAGGAAGCAGCAGCAGCAGCAGCAACACCTGTTGGCTCAAAAAGAGAAGTAAGTTTCTCTTGAAAAAGAAGCAATGAGGGATCAATACAGCAGTGATATGCAAACTAAGATGCAAACTAATATGCAATATGCAAGATGCTAATGCAAGTTACACTAAGATGCAGTTAACCTAAGATGCAATGCAAAACAGTAAGATGCACAGCCAGTTATGCAAAAACAGCAAATTAAGATACAAGAAAAACTTCAATAAAACAGCAGCCAAGTCCCCGGCAGCGGCGCCAAAAACTTTGTAGGCTTTGGGATATGTATAAAATAAGAGCAAAAACAGCCTACAGTGATACCTGCAAGTGCACAGGGTCAGTTGTAGCAATGTATGTGCAAGAACAGGGTCATTCCACAGGGACTAGGGTGTGAGTTGAAGTTTCCTAAGCTAATTCTCTGAGCAGTGAACTAATGAAGCAAAGAGTGACAGTGGCAAATGACAGTTACAATGGAAATGAGCCAAAGGCAGTGAAGTATAGAATGAAGGTACTAGGGTCTTTGAATCTACTTCTTGATCCTAAGCTAAGGCAGCATCTAATCGAATCATGTCTTGTTTCATCTCGGGAAATACTATAATGGGTGATTTATCAACTAATTTTACTAGCATACCCCTAGCATCAGCTGTCTTTCTACAGCACAACTGATCACAGGTTTACTTGCACAACCAATTAATCTATCAACTCTAAGGCATTTGGGCACAATCCTTCTAATGTACTGAATTTTTAACCATTATCACTCACTTACCCCTAGCATCAGCTGTCTTTCTACAGCACAACTGATCACAGGCTTACTTGTTCAAATGGCTACTAGCAGTCCTAACTCATTTTTTGCACTACAAGAACAATGACATGATTACTAACTATCTTAACATACAATCAAGAGTTTCATCTAAACCCTAGCACATGATACTTAAAACATGCTGGAAATGATTAATAGCTGAAATTGAAATAATATTGACTTCAAAACATGAACTGAAAACAACTTGGAAGCACTGGCTATTCCAGGCCCCTTGGGTGAATCTCTGGATAGCCCAGGCATGACTTCTAACACACACCCATCATCCCTATTTATACAACAATCCAAAATTAGGGTTAACACCCTTTTCCCCAAAACAGTGAAATTAGGGTTTGGTGAAAATCAAAATTAAATCAAAATAATCCTACCTAATGTCACTGAATCTACTCAATAACACTCACCCATGCCTCTATTTCTAGTTGTAATCATCAATTCCTAAGAATCCCCAATTTGTAAAATTAGGGTTTCCTGTTGAGAAATAGGAATCGAAATTACTCACCTAACAGCTCTGATTTCTTCCAATAGTCTCGACCCATGCTTCCTCAACGTCTTCTGCTCCTTCCCATGCTTCAATTACATCCATCTCATCAAATTATTTCACCAACTCCACAGCTAGGGATTAGAGGTGTGAAAATGGGTGAAATTAGTCGTTGAGAGGGATATAGGACGTGATATAGGGGATGGGTTTAGTTGGTAGGAGCCATGATGGCTTTGGTGGTGGATGTGGTGGTGGCAGAAGGAGCAGGTGGTGGTGATGGCGACAGCGTCGCTGTGCAGAGAAGGGAGGAGAAGAAGATGGGTTCGATATTTTTGGAGTAGGGGGTGTTTGGTTGGGTTAATAGATTTGGGTTCTTGGGTGTTGAGAAGGCTCATCAAGTCTTGATGTTTGGATGGTGAAAGGCGTAGGATGAAAAGATGAAAGAATGATC